>NC_090727.1:89739127-89774127 GCF_036898095.1 Palaemon carinicauda | reverse complement strand
CAAGAGAGAAATAGAGAGCATCAATTCAGTGACAATTAGACGTTTTTCTGTACTGCTGGGCTCTTTGCTATTGCCAGAAAATAACTGCTGTAAAATACCTATAATTGGGTAAAGGAAATGAAGATATCTGGGTTTGCATTATTCACTGGCAATGTGGAAGGTATTGCTAGTAATGCTGTCTAGGCGCTCTCTCTCTCTCTCTCTCTCTCTCTCTCTCTCTCTCTCTCTCGACTCTCTCTCTCTCTCTCTCTCTCTCTCTCTCTCTCTTTATATATATATATATATATATATATATATATATATATATATATATATATATATATATATATATATAATTTAAATATCAAAACTCGCAAGAAATAAGTTTTTTTCAGGGTTGTGGTTAAATAAAGGGGTTATGGAAATATTGACATTTTAATTTTGGGCTTCATAGGGTTATTTATCTTCGACTTTCCTTTTACTTTTCTTATCCATTCAGTCGTATTAAGATTATTTTTCACAATGACTTCTAAGCTGATATTATCAAGTTACCGATACTCTGTTGCACTACGTCTTTATAGTGCGATTTGCTAGCGGGAAGGGGGGAGCCCCGCCCTGCCAGCGGGAAGGGGGGAAGCCCCGCCCTGTCAGCAGGAATGGGGGGAGCCCCGCCCTGTCAGCGGGAAGGGGGGATCCCTGCCCTGCCAGCGGGAAGGGGGGAGCCCCGCCCTGCCAGCGGAAGGGGGGAGCCCCGCCCTGCCAGCGAGAAGGGGGGCAGCCCCGCCCTGCCAGCGGGAAGGGGGGAGCCCCGCCCTGCCAACGGGAAGGGGGGAGCCCCGCCCTGCCAGCGGGAAGGGGGGAGCCCCGCCCTGCCAGCGGGAAGGGGGGAGCACCTCCCTGCCAGCGGGAAGGGGGGAGCACCGCCCTGCCAGCGGGAAGGGGAAGGCCCTCCGGGCTAGCAGGAAGGGGGGAGCCCTGCCCAGCCAACAATAGAGTGTTCCTGTATCTAGCTTATTTTTAAAAAAAGAACACGAGGGGTGGAATCAGGAAGGCAGTCCTGAAAAACAAACCAAGAATCTTGAAGACTTCTTTTTCTCCATGAGGAAGAAGAAGTCTTCAAGATTCTTGTTTTGAAGACTTCTTCTTCATGGAGAGAAAGAAGAAGTCTTCAAGATTCTTATTTTGAAGACGACTTCTTCCTCATGGAGAGAAAGAAGAAGTCTTCAAGATTCTTGTTTTGAAGACTTCTTCTTCTTCATGGAGAGAAAGAAGAAGTCTTCAAGATTCTTGTTTTGAAGACTTCTTTCTTGTAAGAAGAAAGGGATCAACAACAAGTGGAATCAGGAAGGCAGTCATGAAAAGCAAAACAAAAATCTTGAAGACTTCTTTCTCTCCATGAGGAAGAAGAAGAAGTCTTCAAGATTCTGGTTTTGAAGACTTCTTTCTTGTAAGAAGAAAGGGTCAACGACAAGTGGAATCAGGTAGGCAGTCATGGAAAGCAAAACAAGAATCTTGAAGACTTCTTCTTTCTCTCCATGAGGGAGAAGTCTTCAAGATTCTTGTTTTGAAGACTTCTTCTTCCTCATGGAGAGAAAGAAGAAGTCTTCAAGATTCTTGTTTTGAAGACTTCTTTCTTCTAAGAAGAAAGGGATCAACGACAAGTGGAATCAGGAAGGCAGTCATGAAAATCAAAATAAGAATCTTGAAGACTAATAACTGATTCATTTGAAAGGACAGAGAATCTCTCTCTCTCTCTCTCTCTCTCTCTCTCTCTCTCTCTCTCTCTCTCTCTCTCTCTCTGATGCTACGTTTGTTAATGTAAGTTAATCACCGTTGGAATTAATTTACTTAGTTAAATGTAACTTGTTTTATTATTTAATGCTGTGGCTGCAAGCTAGCAACCAAGCTTAATTTTTTCATCTCACTTAGCAGCAAATGGTAACATAAGAAGCTATGCTGTTTTATTACTTATGTCGTTCTCTCGGGATGAACTTTGAAACGTTTGTTATTTTCATTCATATGTACAGTAGGCCAATGAAATTCCTTCACACATACTAAGTGAAAACGCATTTCATCTTTGTTGAACTCAAGAGTAAACATTTTGCAAACATTTTTGTATGCTTATAGTAAGAGAGAGAGAGGAGAGAGGAGAGAGAGGAGAGAGAGAGAGAGAGAGAGAGAGAGAGAGAGAGAGAGAGAGAATGTTTACATAATGAGTACACACGTCGTGCCCTGTAGAAGGGTATTGCTGTCAATACGCTTCACGTGGTGCATTGTTGGCATCACTTGGGGCTCTTTGCTGCTTTCCATTGGTCCCTTGTTGCTTTTACTTTACAACTTTCTTTTTATTTCCAGCTTCCCAATTGCTGTCCAACTCTTCTAACTTTTATTTTATAGTGTAACTGCTTTTTGTCCACTTTAGAAAATTGTATGAAATACAAAAATATGTAATTTTTGTGTCCATATATTGTAGGTTCGAGTCAAAAGAACTTTTTTCCTTAATGAGGACGATAGTCCAAACAGAATATGAAAGTTTGCTTTTTCTCCTTGCTGTGTAAACAACGGAACTTTGTTCATAAATTACATTAGGCTGTGTGTGGGTGACATTCAAGTATTTTTTATAATGATTTTTCTAACTTTCGACAGGACGAAATAAAATCAAGCCGTCAGTTGTAACGAAAAAATGCCTGTTATCAGGAATGTCGCAAACTACTGTAACCTCTCTCTCTCTCTCTCTCTCTCTCTCTCTCTCTCTCTCTCTCTCTCTCTCTCTCTCTCTCTCTCTCTCTCTCTCTCTACTTATATATATATATATATATATATATATATATATATATATATATATATATATATATATATATATATATATATATATATTCTCTTTCCTTTCCTTTAAATCTTCCTGAAAATTCAGTGCATACTATATAAATAAAAGAACATTATTCGTTATAAAATACATATTAAACCCGTACCGTTTATCTTTGGTAAATTTGTAAGAAAGAAAAAAAAAAGAATATTCAAGTAGCCATCAATGAAATACTAAACCTTTTTATTAAGTTTTTGAATGTTGCGGGAATAGCATCCGCCAATTTTTCTTTAGCCATCAAACGAGAATTATACTCGATGATGAAGTCGATACAACGTTTTCATATCCCATCCTTGTGTCAATCGAACCCCAACACATTAAAAGGGTTGTGGTGGCCTCAGGGTAGAGTCTTTGCCTGGTAATGATTGCCAGACTGGGTTCGAGTCCCGCTCAAATTCGTTAGTTCCTTTGGTAGCTGCAACTTTACCATCTTTGTGAGCTAAGATTGGGGGGCGGGGTTTGGTGAAGCCTATAGGTCTATCTGCCGAGTCATCAGCAGCCATTGCCTGGCCCTCCTTGGTTCTAGCTTGGGTGGAGAGGGGGCTTGGGCACTGATCATGTGTAATGTGGTCAGTCTCTAGGGCATTGTCTGGCAATGTCACTGTCCCTTGCCTCTGCCATTCATAAATAGCCTTTAAACATGGATCCGAGTGAACCTCCCCTTACATTGGTGTATTGATCAGCGTCTCCAACACGTGTGAGGAAGTGGAGAAGCTTAAAGGTCATTGGGGCAAATGAAAACACACTTTTAAGTGTTACTGTTCTTGACATGCATCATGTAACTCCTTGTACTTGAAGCAGGGGGGCGGGGGTTGTCTTAAGGCTTGATGTTCTCATTAATATGGAAGGTCATTTCTGGGTACGAGAATTCTGGACTCCGTTGGTATTGTCTCTATTTTCACTTAATTACTTCTGGCTCTTGAGAATGGAGCAAGTGAGTCAAACTTTAATTAGCATTGAAATTGGCATTTAACCATGACGTTGGCTGGCTGAATTTGTAATGTAGAAACTTGTGCAAATATCTTATAGGCCTATGGCGAATATTTCATAATTTACGTGAAGGGCGAACCAGGAGAAAATCTTGGATGTTATTAAAGCACTGCGTCAGAATTATTATTCTGTTAGTTTGCCTTATTTGATTGAAAGGATTTGTACAACTATGTAAATATTTTAAAATAAATTTATAGATTTATCATAAACAAAATTCTTCTTAGTCTGCTTTTTAAGAGGAACATTTAGCTTACAATGGGGGTGTTACTGATAAGATGTCAGTCTCGCCAAAAGCTGAAATGTTTAACCTCTCTCTCTCTCTCTCTCTCTCTCTCTCTCTCTCTCTCTCTCTCTCTCTCTCTCTCTCTCTCTCTCTCTCTCTCTCACAATGGAAATGAGTGTGTGTATATGTATATATTCATTATATATATAACTAAGGAATTCTTCAATGATTCAGTAATATACTTAGAATTTACCCTTTGGCAATTGTCTGACCTTCTTCCAGACGGTCTGCTTGAGAACTTCATGCTTTGATTTGGGGAAGCTGGGAGCGTATATATATATATATATATATAATATATATATATATATATATATATATATATATATATATATATATATATATATATATATAATGTGTGTGTCCCAAGCCTTGCAGAGAAAATATGTAGATTTATATATTAGCTTCATATAGTGAGATCATTGGTCTTTTTAAGAGTATCAAGACTTATAAAAAGTTGTACGAGATTATTGGACACTCTTATATGCTATGTGTCTCAAGTCGTATGGGTGACAGCATCTTTCCTTCACGGTGGTTTCCACAAATTTAGTAGATTCAGAATATTGAAAGAGCAAAAATGCTTTACTTGCTCATGAAGAGACTCAGTACCACTCGAACTCTCACAAGAACAATAGGTAATCGTCGGGTAGTATCTCGCTCGCTAAGTGTATTCGCGAACCTTTTGTAATAAACTGGAAAAAACGAATGTTCCGATGTCTTATTATCCGTCGACACGGGACGTACATTATATATATATATATATATATATATATATATATATATATATATATATATATATATATATATATATATGTGTGTGTGTGTGTGTGTATGTGTATGTTTGTATGTATGTATGTATGATTAAATGGATGTTTTAGGCTAATATTATTAGAGAAAGACTCAAATTCTCTCTTGTTTTTTTACCATAGTTTTATATCAGCTGATAGCTGGCGTGAAGCGATACAGTAAATATAAAGAAATCCTCGGCAGGAAATCGGACCTAAACGGAATTCGGTGACTGCCAGAGTTTTATTGGGGTTTCACTCAGAAGTCGTTTTTTAGTAGTTTTGTATGTATATGTGTATCGCGTCAAGTTAAGAAATCTTTTTGAAGAAGTGAAGGATTTCCATGTTTTTTGACAAATTTATTATTAGATTTTTAGTATATCGAGTATGAAATTAACATTATAGTACCGTTACTGTTTTTGACAAATCGGCCATGATTGAGTTCCTGGGTTTAATCCTGTGAAAAAAATCAATTTTCCCTCAGTATTAATGACGTCTAGCAGTGATTGAATTTTACCTTTTTATGAAAATCAAGCATTTTTTCTTTTCTTTTAATTTTATCTTGAAATCTACTTGTGAAATACTTGAAATATATCATAAATAGCTATGGTTCACTAGCTTACCACTCGACTATCGTAGAGAAGAGTAGATGATTTTCATTCCAAGCACAGAACCTGAATTGTATATACAGCAGAAACCGAATCTCCTCGCATTTCTCTTGATAGCGTTGGTGGCATATGTTACTGTATAGGTTCGAATCCTGGTTAGAGCAAGGACACTTTTTACCCTTCAACCCTTTGGATGTAAGCTATTCAATAAATAGATTTGATGTCAATGTGTTTATTGTAGCTTGAAATATGGGAACACACATACACACATACTACAACAAATGCAGCCGTTACTTGTTCATTGCAGGACAACGGCCTCAGTCATGTCCTTATTCATGTCTTGGGTTTGTGTGTGTATGCATGGTAACAACACTAATGATAAGGATGATTGTAATCCCTCTTAATAATGAGTTTCATCCCCCCCCCCAAAAAAAAGGGGGGGGGGGGGGCTTATGTAAATTCATCTGAGATAAAGGTAAAGGCTAAGAAATAAAGGGACATTTTGTTAAGAAATGGGGTGACGTGTTTTGTGTCGAATTATAATGATTGATTTTGCCATAAAAAAATGTCGACCATTGTGTAAAGTTCTCCGGTTCATCTATCCTAGTTTTATTCTTTCATTTTGTTCCTGAAGGAAAAATCTTTAAAGGGATTAATGTCCTTTGCTGCATCCTAAATCGTCCCCATCCTCTGGCAGAAAATGACCAAGGACGAATAAAATTAATATACTTTTCGTGGATGTCCACGAGATAGTGCATGACTCAGTTTTGTCGCTTTACTCTCATAAGAAGTATATGTATGTTTGTGTTTTATAACAGATTTTAAAGCTATAATGATATCGAACCATATGGAGCCTGATACATATTTCTGGTGTTTGTTATCGTTTGAAGCCTAAACTGAAAGGTGAATGGCGACACTAATTCCCGTGGAATAAATTGAAGCACGTATTGGACTTGTTTTCATGGAAACTTTGGTAATTAGATTTATTACAGTTAGGCTTCTTTGCACCCTTTCTAAAGTCTTTTGATAGTGGCCATGTTGATAGTTTGCACTTTTATTTTGGGGGGTAAATTATTCAAGGACGTTACGTATTTGATTAATCTTGTTTGTTTCTTTGGTAGTTGGATTTTGCAAACAGCCATTCTTCTTCTTCTTCTTCTTCTTCTTCTTCTTCTTCTTCTTCTTCTTCTTCTTCTTCTTCTTCTTCTTCTTCTGAAAGGATACCGTGAGAATGAGGCGTTTTGGTTCAACCTATGTAAGTAATAATATCGGAGTAATTATGAGGTTATTTTCATACCGAAGAAAATCCTCTAAAGACGTCTCCAATAGCTGGTTTGAGTCAGGGTGAATAGACACCAATGAAAGAACTGAAGTCTCTTAGAATGTCCAAGCTTCAATAAGGACTCATTTACGGGTTTATATGGTGCCGGTCCTTTTTCGTTCTTATAGTTACAAGTTTCATTAATTGGAATGTTTATTTTTTATTGCGTATTTTGGGATTAACTCATTTCTTTCATGCAAGCATTTATCCTCTCACCAATCGCCTAAACACCATTTGCAACACAGTTTAAAAACTTGTTTGCAAGGCAAACATTTTAGTTTTCAAATTTAAGTTATTTTATATTGAAAAAGTTAATTTTTATCCCTATATTTTCATTGAAAATTACTATTGCCAGATTAGAATAAAATCAATGGGAATACTGGGGTGGATTGGAGGTTGTAAACCTTTGTGGAAATTCAATATTTGAGAAAAAATAACCCTAACATACCTTCGCAATGATACATGTTCCATGTTTGAAGAATTTTATTGGCTGTGATTAAATTGATGTGAGAGACATCGAGATTGGAATTAAGAGAAGTATAGATTGATATGTAACTTAGGAAATGTGTTCGTTTTGTTGTGAACCTTCAGTATTGTTGAATGTTGTTATGTCACTAAATTCAATAGTGTTCTTGGCTGCTTAGAGTTTATTCCTTATTGTGGGATTGATTTCATTTCAGTTATTCTCTAATTACTGTTTCTTGGATTTTCATTATCTGGTTACATTCATTGTATTTTCCGTTATTTGTCAGTCGGGAAATCTTTCAGTAATTTGATATTGAAAGGAATTTTCATATTTATGTTCAATGATTTACTTTATTTTCGATGAATGTTCCTGGTAAGATTCATTCCTGTCTATGCTGAATATTCAATTTCATTCAGTTTCTTGTATGCTTTTTAAGTTGATAGGATTATGTTCTATGGTAGATAAAAATATTTCTAAAATCATGGGATAATTGACGACTTTCATACATGATTAAATTTTGTGAGGTCAAACGTCAAGGTCACAGTCAAGCAAAATGTCCAATACATGTAATCAGAGATAAGTTTGGACATTGTTGTCACAAAGACTTCAGACTTGGTTCATGTTTGTGTGTATGAAAATCCACGCAAATTAATACATGTTAAGGTTAAAGGCCAAGGTCGAGCAAAAGTTTAAGGAATAAGCTGCCGCGGCATAGGTCTGCTCTCTACTGAGTGCCCCTCAAGTTTTGTTAATGGATTTTACAGCAGAATATTTTTAGATATATACGGAGAGAGAGAGAGAGAGAGAGAGAGAGAGAGAGAGAGAGAGAGAGAGAGAGAGAGAGAGAGAGAGAGAGAGAGAGAGAGATACTTTTTTATATAAACTTGAAGCTTCGGTTTTGGATGCTCTTGGTTGAGAAACCCATTGTTTCCATGTTTGTATAAACTGGAGCAGCTGATGGTTCTCATTAAAACTAAGGCAAAGCCGAGTAAATTATGTTCTGACTTTAACCGATGCTTTGAATCTCAAGACGCAGAGGAGTTTTATTTCCTGAGAACGAAATTCCCCAAATTGTTTAGTAGAGTTGGAATCAGATGGATTTTGAGTCATGTAGTGTCTATTAATAGACCTTAGGTTCATGTAAAATGTACGTTTCTATTTTGCTTTATGTTGCTGCAGATAACTACGATTATATTTACAACGAAAGAAAACTAACTAATTCATTTTCTCTTTCGTGATTGGGAATTGGAATCCGAACTTCCCATTAGACCAACCAATAAAGATGAGAGTACATTGCATAATTTATGAGTTAATTTTTGCGAATGAGAAAAGTTTTCTAATATTCATCCTAACCAGAATGTGTTGGGAGTTTTGATTTAAAGGAAGACGCTCTGTCTTCCTTCAAGTTTTAAGAAACATTTATAAAAGACAGATTGTAGGCTAACTCCCCCCCCCCCTCTCTCTCTCTCTCTCTCTCTCTCTCTCTCTCTCTCTCTCTCTCTCTCTCTCTCTCTCTCTCTCTCTCATACAAACTTATTCAGGAGTGATTGAGTCTCCCTCTTAGGCTTTGTTGTTAATGTCAAACCTAATAATTATTACCATATAATTATCTCGTTACTTTACGGTAAATTTTACTAAAAGGTTATTACTGTATTATTCTGTATTTGCCTGGTAATTACAGTTAATAAAATAAAGTAAAATATTACGAAGAGTGTAATTCTGCTACTTGAGCTGGTTGATATAGATATTGTTTTATAGTTTATAACTGATCTATCATATAGTTGGTACTGATCTTAAAAATATGTTTTATTCATATTCATCACTTATATACAGTTTAATTGCAATTTCCTTATTTCCTTTCCTCGCTGGGCCACTTTCCCTGTTGGAGCCCTTAGGCCTGTAGCATTCTGCTTTTTAAACCGGGGTTGTAGCCTGTCTAGTAATAATAATGGTAACATCAATGATAATATTATAGTGTTACAATAAGTTAATTAACGGAGCACATACAGTACATAAATGACCACTTAGAATTATTTGTTTTGTTAGTAACCTGAACCTGATACTATTTTCGTGTGCATACGCCACTTTACTAAATTAGTCGTGCTACTTAACTAATTAATGAATAGCGGTTGTATGGGATTCGTGCCATACTTGAAAATAAGAGAACCTTATTTTCAAACATGGGTGGCATATTATCTTTCCTCCCCCTCCCTTAATTTTAGTTTTATGTTAATTTTGTTTCATTCCTATTTGGTCTATCCGGTTTTCTGTATTATTTTATATATCTTCAGTGTTTCCTTAATTAAGTCAAATTGGGTAGGATATGAATTAAAAAAAACTGTTAAATATTGTTATCTTTAGTTTGTTAATTCATTTTGGGAAATTGATAACTGCTTCTTTTACGATTCAAGAAGAGTTTCAAAACTTTAGACATTAATAATTACGTAAAAATTACTACCTAAAAACGTTATGTTGCTCACCTATAAACTTTAATAGAAAGTGTTGCTATTTTGGGGGTTTTAATCCTTACTGTTTAACAAAAACGTTTATTGACTCTAAAGCTTTGTATATACCATTGCATTTTTTTTACAGAATATTGATAAAAAACAAATGTACATTCCCTAGTGTGGAAAGAGAAAGATGTGTTAGTTGTTGTTCACATCCATTTAGATCATCAATAATTTTAATGGAAAAAGAAGTAACTGGTGAAAATTATCGAAATTTTCTATTATCAAATTGCCAAGACCCACAGCTGTCTATCGTAATCAAGGGAGTATGAGTCGTAAAATCTGATTACAAGTCCCAATGATTACTTGAAAACAGAATCACAAAAAGATCAAGGAAACGGAAGTACACGTTAGCTACAATGCATGTATAAAAGAAACTTACCCACGTATTTGTTCAATTGAAAGTACCAATTGTAATATATGAATTTATATATATATATATATATATATATATATATATATATATATATATATTGTGTGTGTATATATATATATATATATATATATATATATATATATGTGTGTGTGTATATATATATGTATATATATATATATATATATATATATATATATATATATATATGTATATATATATATATATATATATATATATGTGAGTGTGTATATATATATATATATATATATATATATATATATATAAATCACGAATATATTTTTCCAATATGATTGGATAAAAAATAGATGTCTTTTGGAAAGCATCAGAAAAAATTTTAAGCCCAAAAACGCGTTTCTTTTTTTTAATTATAATTTTTTAGCTAGCATTTGTTCAGTTATCATTTTCTAGTTTATTCAGACTTCAAGATTTAAAGTTTGTAAAATTGCTGGAGAAAAGTACAGGAAAGTAATTACCCTTGATAAGAAGTCCCAAAGATGAGAATATTTTAAGTAAGTGCAGGACAGAATACTGTTTAATCAAATTAATCTCAAAGCAATTTATGTAGAAGTATCTGTAGGAATTCTTAATAGATATATAGTCAAGTTAAGTAGTGTTAACAAGATCAGCTGACTGAAGAGTAGGAGAGTAGTGTGACGGGCCGAGAGAGGAGTTGTGAACTCAAAGGCAGATTGAAAACGACTGAGTTATTTATTAAGGAACACTCTTCTTTATATACAAAACCTCAAGGCAACAGGACATGACCTGTTCGAGAGACAGATAATGTTACTGAGCAAAACGGAGACATGATCATTCAGGTTCTTTTTAGTGCGAGGGAAGAGCGCAGATACAAGCATAATATATACAAAATAATTATGTACAATTGTGTGACACACGGTTGGTACATGGCTCCCCCCCTAAAAATGACATACTGTACATGTTAAATAGGGCGCCCTGATCTAGAGAGGCGAACTGTAGGCGGGTCATCTGGCAGAAGATAAGCAGGTTTTAGACGATCAATGGAGACCCAGTCTTCTTTGCCCCGAATGTTTAGGAGGAATGCTTTCGGACTGCGTCGGATCACAAGGAAAGGGCCCGTGTAAGGGGGCGTTAGTGGTGGCTTGCTGGTGTCGTTGCGCAGGAAGACGTGCGTTGCAGAGTGCAAGTCCGTTGGTATGTGATGCTTCGCTGGGGGCTTGTAAGTCTGGCGGCACGAAGTAAATTTTCCCACGACGTGACGTATGCGCTGGAGATCATCGGAGGAGGTCGTAGAAGGAAAAAATTCGGCAGGGACGACCAACGGGTCGCCATACACCATTTCGGCTGCCGAGACGTCGAGGGCGTCTTTAGGAGTGGTCCTTAGTCCAAGGAGGACCCAGGGAAGCTGAGTAAACCAGTTGCAATCCTTGCAGCGGGACATCAAAGCTGCTTTGAGGGTGCGATGAAAACGTTCAACCATTCCATTGGCAGCGGGGTTGTAGGCCGTTGTCTGATGTAGGGTGATGCCCAGGAGATTCGCTAATGACGTCCATAATTGAGAGGTGAAAGTTGTTCCCCTGTCAGAAGTAATATGCTCAGGGATACCGAATCTTGAAATCCATCCAGAGAGTAAGGCAGATGTACATGAGGCGGACGTTGCAGTTTCCATGGGAATGGCTTCAGGCCAACGAGTGGAGCGGTCGATGACGGTAAACAGGTAACGATGTCCTTGTGATGTAGGTAGGGGGCCTACAACGTCGACGTGAATGTGTGCGAAACAACGCTGAGGTTGAGGAAAGGTGCCCACTCCTGAATCCGTGTGTCGATGTACTTTGGAAGTTTGGCAAGAAGTACACGCACGGACCCAATCCTTAGCATCCTTAGAAATGCCGTGCCAAATGAATTTTGCCTTCAGCAGCTGTGCAGTAGAACGGCACGAGGGATGTGAAAGGCCGTGGATGAAATCAAACACCTGTCGGCGCATGGGAGCAGGAATCCAAGGTCGCGGTCTACCAGTACTGACGTCACAGAGGAGGGTGGTGTTGGAGTCTTCGAGGGGAAAATCCTCCCAATGGAGGGACGTGCAGGATGTCCTACAAGCTTGATACTCTGGATCCTGTCGTTGGGCTTCAGCCAGGGCATTGTAATCCAATCCCAGTTGAACGGCAGCCAACGTGTTTCTTGACAGGGCATCGGCAACGGGATTAATTTTCCCAGGGACGTATTGGAGGGTGCAATTGTATTCAGCCACGGCAGAGAGATGTCGGCGTTGATGGGCGGACCAGGCGTCAGACTGTCGAGTGAAGGCGTGGACCAGAGGCATGTGGTCTGTACAAATGACGAAGGGCGTACCTTCTAAGAAATGGCGAAAGTGACGGACAGCCAAATGCACCGCCAGCAATTCTCGATCGAAGGTAGAATAACCCGATTCTGCCTTGGACAGTTTTCTGCTGAAGAAGGCCAATGGGCGGGGCGAGCCTTTGACCACCTGTTCGAGTACTGCACCAATAGCGACGTCGCTGGCATCGGTGGAGAGAAGGAGAGGGACGTGTGGGATATGAAAAGTGAGAGCCGCAGCAGTTGATAGGGCCTTCTTTGCATTGCAGAAGGCTGCTTCTTGAAGGGGACCCCACTTCAGGTCCTTTGGCTTGCCCTTGAGGGAGGCGTAGAGGGGAGCAAGAGTGGGGGCAATGGCTGGCAGAAAACGGTGATAATAGTTGATCATGCCCAAGAATTCCTGCAGAGCTTTGACGGTCGAGGGCGTGGGGAAATTCTGAACGGCTGCTACCTTCTCAGGGAGGGGATGGACTCCTTCAGGAGTGATACGGTGCCCTAAGAACGACACTTCGTTGGTGCCAAAATTACACTTGTCGTACCGGACTACAAGGCCGTTTTGTTGCAGGGGGTCGAGCACGATGCGCAGGTGACGGAGGTGTTCCTCTTTTGAGGAGGAGAACACAAGTATGTCGTCCACATAACATACACAGAAAGGGAGGTCCCCTAAGATGCCATCCATGAGACGTTGAAACGTTGCCCCAGCATTACGAAGGCCAAAAAAACAGGAGTAATTGAAGGTGTATGTGCCAAACGGAGTGGTGATGGCAGTCTTGGGGATGTCGTCTGGGTTCATAGGCACCTGATAATACCCCTTCAGGAGGTCAAGCGTAGAGAAAACCTTTGCTTTGTGCAGGTAGGAGGTTACATCGGCAATGTTTGGGAGGGGGTAGTGATCCGGTTCTGTTTGCATGTTTGTAATCCCCGCATGGACGGAGGGAGCCGTCTTTCTTCAGAACGATGTGTAAGGGTGACGACCATGGGCTGGAGGCCTTTTGGCAAAGGCCCATTTTCTCCATTTCGGCAAACGTCTGTTTGGCGGCTGCCAATCGTTCCGGTGCCAGACGTCTGAATTTTGCGAAGACTGGGGGTCCCGTCGTCTTGATATGGTGATAAATACCGTGCTTGGCAGGAACCGTGGGTGTTTGGCGAAGTTCTGGACGGAAAACTTCCGGGTACGACGTGAGGAGGGGGGCGTAGGCATACGTGGGTGCGCTGATGTGAACAGCGAGGTTAGAGGGGGCGGGTTGAAGAGGTGTCGACAAGTACGAGTCTGCGTTGACCAATCGTCGGTGGGCGACATCGACCAGAAGGTGGAAATGAGAGAGGAAATCCGCACCGAGGATTGGCACTGTGACGTCAGCAACGAGAAACTTCCAATTGAATTTACCGTTTCCGAACGATAATGTGAGGTTCTCGTAACCGTAGGTGGGTATCGCAGATCCGTTGGCAGCTACCAAACGGACGTCGGCAGATGTAGACAGACTACGTTGTGCCTTGAAGAGTTTCCTTGGCAAAAGAGAACGACAAGCACCCGTGTCTACCAAAAATCGCACGCCCGATGGCCTACTTACACGTTTTTTGGCCACTGACAATCTTTGGCACATTTCTTCGCGGTTGCCCCGAATCTGAAGTGGTAGTAGCAAAACTGCGGTGGATGGGAGGTAGTAAGTGGCTGTAGAAGTCGTTCGTTGGGGCGCGAGCGATTGGTGGGTGGTGGGCGGCTTTGTCGCCGCTTCGGCACGTCACGGGGCAGGCGTGTATGTCCTACGGCATTCATGTCAGCTTCGGTTGACGTTGAATAGGCATCCTCGTCGTCAGGGGTGGAGGCGTTGATGGAGGTCTTGAAGTGGCTGTCCATAAGGGCGTCGGCTTTGGTCATCAAGTCCTTTATTGGTAAACTATCGACATCGGGTATGGCAGCGCGCACAGGTTCAGGTAAACGGCGTATCCAAAGGGCACGGAGTAGGTTCACCTCACGAGGAGAGCCGTCTGTGGCAGGTTGAAGGCGAGCGATACTGGTCATTTCCCTGAGGGCAAGCGAAGCCCTTTGGTCCTCCAACGGTTGTTGCGAGAGCTGAAAAAGCTTTGCTATACGGACGGCTGGCGACGGCGAGTACTGCTGCAGAAGGTATGATTTGAGGTCGTCATACGCTATTGGGGTGTTTCCTTGTTCACAAAGCCAGTCGGATATTTCTGGGAAGGTGTCCTCGGGTATCGCCGCGAGAACATAATCCGCTTTGGTGGTTGAGCGAGTCACGCCCCCTGATACGAAACTGGACTTCTGCGCGCTGAAACCAAGCAAACGCCTCTCCGCTGGCAAACGATGAAAGTTTGAATGGAGCGGCCGCAGCACCAACTGCCGTAGAGTCCGCCATAGTACCAACGATGAAGGGGCGAGGGGGTAGGGGTGGAAGGCGGTGGGAGGAGTCGACTTCCAGGGTCACCAATGTGACGGGCCGAGAGAGGAGTTGTGAACTCAAAGGCAGATTGAAAACGACTGAGTTATTTATTAAGGAACACTCTTCTTTATATACAAAACCTCAAAGCAACAGGACATGACCTGTTCGAGAGACAGATAATGTTACTGAGCAAAACGGAGACATGATCATTCAGGTTCTTTTTAGTGCGAGGGAAGAGCGCAGATACAAGCATAATATATACAAAATAATTATGTACAATTGTGTGACACACGGTTGGTACAGTAGGGACTAGGGTGCTATGAGCAGGTTAATTACGTTAAGAACCCACTTTTGAGACGCATTAAGAACAATTATAATTAAGAACTCTCTTGGAACTCATCTCGTTCATATGTAGGGGACTTAGTGTAATTATGACCACAATGTTCATCCTCTTACGCAGAATAGATAGTGATAAGGCTACGTCGTCATTGCAATTCATTTTAATGGAAGGAGGAATACCGAAGCCTTGAGATTGTTCACTGCTCAGACTAATCAATAATGTCCTCTATATAATAAAAAGTAAATGTGTGTGTATATATATATATATATAGGCCTATATATATATATATATATATATATATATATATATATATATATATATATATTCTTATTCTAAAGAGACTGGAGAGAAAGATTGATGAAAAGCTGAGAGATGAACAAGCAGGATTTAGAAAAGGTAGAAGTTGCCTTGACCAAATTTTCATTTTGAGACACGTACAGCAATGCGTAGAATATATAAATCCCCTTTCGATGCTATTTATGGACTATGAAAAAGCCTTTGATAGTGTCCACCGGCCAATTTTGTGGAGAGTTTTGCGTTATTATAGAATTCCTCTTAAATGTGTAAGTCTATTCATAGGCATAGCAAGTGCAAAGTTAATGTTAATTTCCTGTGAACAGTGGAGTACTCCAAAGGAATGTGTTTCCACTTCTGTTGTTTATCCTCCTCATGGATTTTGTAATGCGTAGAACAGCCAGAGATGGTGGAGAAGGATTGGACTGAATTGGTGATAGGAATTTGACAGACCTAGAGTTTTCTGAAGATAAATAGGAGAAAGACAGAGATGATGAGAATGGAGTATGCAATGGAAGATGAAATATTGGAAGGAGAATGGATTAATGAGGGAGAACCAATTAAATATTTAGGAATTATGATCTCCAACGCAGGGTCGTTAGAATTAGAGTTTAGTGAAAGATTGAAAAAAGCAAATCAGACAATGGAGAGGTTACGTAAAATTTGGAAATCAAATCGCCTGGAATTACATATAAAAATCAGACTATATATTATCAGTTTAGTTAAATTGGTATTACTGTATATGCATGACATTGAAATATTCTCCAATAGATTTAGTAGATTTGAGAACAAAATTCTCAGAAGGATATTGCGAGTTGAATGGCAGGGCAGGATTAGAAATGAAACGATAAAAGAGAATACTCGAGTGCCATATTCGGATGAGATCATGACGAGGGGTAGATGGAGTTTGGTTGGGCTTGCTCTTCGCATTCCCCAAGGGAGATTAGTTTTCCACACATTCAGTTGGGCTCCACAAGGCAGAAGAGTTGGAAGACATAGGCCCACATGGCTAAGGACTTATGAAGCGCGAAGTAGGAGATGATGAATGGAGAAGTATTGAATTAAAAGCTCAAAATAATGACGACTAGCGAAATCTAACCGAGGCCCTTTGCCTCAATAGGCGTAGGAGGCGATGATGATGATAATATATATTTATATATATATATATATATATATATATATATATATATAAATATATATATATATATATATATATATATATATATATATATATATATATATATATATATATGTATATGTATGTATATATATATATATATATATATATATATATATATATATAATATATATATATATATATATATATATATATATATATATATATATATATTTTATATATATATATATCCGATCAGGCTCACAGGATTATCACAAGCGATCAGCTCTTCCCGTCTCTCGGGTAGGGAGGGGAGAGGTAGTAGTCATACCTTGGTAAGAGGGTTGTGCGTGTGTTTGGATATCTAAATATTTAGTCGCCATCTTGCCGGGTTACGTACGTTGCTTTTCCATGTTATTCGAAAACGATGTTGGGTTTGGTAAATGTATTGTAGAATATGTGAAGGGACCTGGCATTATCCGCTGCCCTTCTAGTGACACTGTGCACTCTTTACTATTGAAGGAATTGATTACGGTTTGGAAATCCAGTGGTCAAATCCACTGCACATTTGAAATATAGATAGAAATAAAAGCGAAGCTTACCAATACTGTATTAGGAAAGCTGGTTGTGACCTTTGCAAACTGTGACAGGTTTTGAGTAAGATTACCTTTGGACGAAGATAAAACCACATTTTACTTTTTTTTCTCCTTTGATTTTTAATTTATCTTCATATAAAAATTCTCTCTCTCTCTCTCTCTCTCTCTCTCTCTCTCTCTCTCTCTCTCTCTCTCTCTCTCTCTCTCTCTCTCTCTCTCTGTTGTGATTTACATACTCTTAATGTTATTCGGAATGGCGAACGATAGTCATTTATGCCTGAGGATTTTCCTGTAACAAAGTAGGAGCCGCAATCTCTTGAGTTATCACTCCAAGTGAAATTGTATCAGGAATAATTGCCGATTGCTTTTCATTTCATGAGGAATACGATTATTGCTCGGAGAGTTCAATTATCTTGCGTTGCTTCTTAATGTTTAATTTTTGAAGTGATTATGCATGGCAAGGAAGCATGAGTTCTAGAAAACAACAAATGCATCAGTTTCTGGTCTTCTACAGGACAGACACTTTAGATCAGCCAGTTTTCTTTGCCACGCTTGGCAGTGTGGATTGGTGATGGTGGGAGACACCAGTGTGATCACCCACAAGCCAGCCTGGTATTGAATGACCTGACAAGTACAGCTTTGGTGATCATGGCGATACAGAAATCTTATCATCACGTTAAGGTATCCCCACACAGAAGGGGTGTTGTAGACGTGCTCCTATAAATCTTTATTTTCGTATAGTTTAGACGCAGAGAAAATTCAATAACTGTTTTCTTTTGTTAAATGAAATCTAATATCTTGTTTTCAAGATTTAAGGATAATTTCAATAATTGGCCTCTATTGTCTTGAGAAGCTAAGCGCGGATCCCTAACGTGATTAGAGAATAATGAAGTTCCGTTTTACTGAGATCGAGAGTGGCTTTGATCGTAATTGGATGGTAGAATTGCAATTAACTGAGCACTGTGTCCACTTTATGTATGCTATTATGTGTGTGATTGTACTCTTTATTTATTAGTAAAATAAGATTGATCTGGAAGTAAAAAAGGAAGAGCAAAATAACACACACACACACACACACACACACACACACACACACATATATATATATATATATATATATATATATATATATATATATATATATATATATATATATTTAAAGACTTTGAAAAAGGTATGCCTAAGGGATGGAGGATAGAGGAATCCAATTGTCAGTTTCCAAGATCTTTTTGAAATGCATGGAAAAGGCTCAAGGTTAATCCACTGTTTAGAAGACTTTTAGCAATGGGGTTTTGGTTAGTCGTTGGAATTCGGAGAACGCAACAGCCTTTTCAACACGCTCACATTCATATATATATATATATATATATATATGTGTGTGTGTGTGTGTGTGTGTGTGTGTGTGTGTGTGTGTTTGGTTAGCTAAATAAAATAACCCTCTGTAATTTTGTTTTTCAGGGTCATGTTGTTTGATAACCCGCAACAAAAATGTGCCTATATTATCTTGAATTTTAATTCCAATTAAAATTCAAGTTCAGATCAATACAGTATTTGTTTTTTACTTCTTTAGTGCTTTGAGTTATAGAGCTTTTATTTTTGACTATTTTGAAACAAATGAATAGTATGGAAATCGGTTTTCAAATCCCTATTATATGTAATGACGAAACGTCAAGAAATTAGAGTACGGCTCTTAAGGAATTGCTAGTCTTCGTCAAACGAAAAAAGGAGATAAAATGAACTTCCAGTTAAGAAAGTGCTGCCTCTTCTGGGGGGAAAGTGAACGTTATGGCTCGTAAAATACTCTTCCAACCATTGTGTCCTGTGCATTGAGATAGATTTTCCTGGGACCTTATCTTTAATGGTTTACAACTTTATGGCAATATCTGTTTGGCCTGAACTCCTCTGAGACGAACTAAAGTTTTCCACATCATTCAGGACCCGTTGTCCTGAAAGAGTGCTCATGAATGGCAGAGGCAAGGGACAATGGAATGGCCTAGAGACTAATCCTATATTCATGTGATCAGCGCCCAAGCCCCTTCATCACCCAAGCTAGGACCATTAAGGGCAAGGCAATGGTTGCTGATGATGACTCTAAGAAGGTAAACCTTTATTCTACCCTAAACCCTCCATCCTTTGCTCATAAGGATGGGGAGGTTGCAGACACAACAAGAATCTATCAAGCTTGAGCCGGACTCGAACCCTAGTGCGGCGATCACTAGGCAGGGTCATTTGTAATAGGCCGCCACAACCCTGCTTGTGTAGTATCATGCCAATTGATGTCTTATGTGCCGCAGAGGCGAGGGTAGGACGATGTCATTAGGACTGACCATATATACACATGATCAACCCCCAAATCGCTTCCTCAACCCAAGCTAGGACCAAGGATCTATAGGCTTCTCAAATTTTCCATCGTGGGAACTACAGTATATACTGTAATGGTTGAACTGGGATTGAACACTTGACTCACGGGTGTGAGTTTAAGAAGTTTCCAACAGACTACCATAAGCTTAGCTATTTACTGATTTGATTGTTTAATACTGTTTGTTTATTTTGAAATTTAAATGAAATACTGACCATAATCCATTGAACGAGATTTGTTGAGGTGCAGATAATTGTTCTGGTTAATTGAGATTTTAAAGGAAATACCCGACTCATTAAGTCACGTTGTCCATGATTGCCCTTACAACTTGAAAGCAAATAACTAACTTTTAACAACACATTTTGAAATATTGAAATATAAATCTTTTATTTGTGGCCAATTTGAAATTTAATCCAGAATAGTGTTTCCTTAATCGACGTAAAAGTTATTTTGTTTTCTATTGTTTTATTTTCAGACGGTGATGATGCGTTTAAAGGTTTTACAAATAGGTGTATCCCGTGTTCTTATGGATTTTACTTGAAGTAACTTGAAAAAAAGACTATCGTCTTACTAAGGCTGCAAAGATAAACTAAAGACAGCACACACACACACACACACACACACATACATGACAAGCATAAGTGTTTAACAAAGAAACAGTTTTTAAATGACTGAACACAAACCTCATTCTTAATAAGTTGTCTCTGGATGTCGTTAATGAATCTTGTTTGACGTTGATTTTTGGTCTTAGAAACTTGCTTCATTAAATAAATTTCGTCCGGATTAATTGAGTCTTCAGACTTAGTCGTCTGTCCTGAATTCATTTGATCTCAAAAGGACATGTGAAAGGAAATGTTGAATCTCGCCCATGTAATAAAGAGCAAATGCCTGGTTGAATATTTTTGCCTGCCACGCTAAGGTCCCCCCGTCCCTCGGGTAGGGTAGAGAGGGAGTAGTCCTACCCTGGAGAGGAGTGTGCGTGTTTGCACATGTATCTAAATATTTAGCCGTCATTTTTGATGGGTTGCGTACTCAAGTATTGCATAAACCATTATTGGGAAAGTAATTACGCCTCTCTCTCTCTCTCTCTCTCTCTCTCTCTCTCTCTCTCTCTCTCTCTCTCTCTCTCTCTCTCTCTCTCTCTCTCATTCATTAGCATTTAAGCTAATGACCGTCGGTTCAGTGCCTACGCTTAATTGTGCTTTGATGGGGAGCAAACAAACGGAGAGTAAACGAGTAGGAAGAGGAAGCGGAAGCAGGAGAAGAGTTCATCGTGTTTCACGTCATTTCCATTATCATAATACAGTATGCAATGTGATATTATGCTCGAGGGACTTCTACTCTGAAATTGTCTCTGAATATGAAACCAGCTTGAGCAATATGCATTTGCTCTCAGTACGGTGTAACATTTCTAAAGAAATTTCAGAATTCATAGTTTTTTTTTTTTTTTTTTTTTTTTTTTTTCTCCAGAACTCGCCTCCAACCTTTCATTTGATTGGTTGAAGAATGCTATAAAATTTGTTTTGTAACTTTACTCATTTTACCTGGTGGATTCGATGACAAAGTTTTATTCGTGCTTTATTTTAATTCTTTTTTAGTTGTTTTGATTCCTTCATTCTACCTTGTTTTGAGTATTGTTCTCCTTTCTGGTCTCCAGCTGCCGATTCTCATCGTAATTTGTTGGACAGGAACTTACGGTCTATTAGATTTCTTATTCCTGATCTGGATATTAATCTCTGGCAACGTCGTTCATTTAGTTCATTATGCATGTTGCATAAGATTTTTCATAATTTTGACCGTCCTTTACATACATATCTTCCCGGAGATTTCCACCATAATCGTAATACTATGTCAATTTATTTTAGTGAGGCAGATTTGCACCGACTTGCAGGAGTGCCTTTTTAGCTCGGGAATAGTTTCCTGATCGCTGATTGGTTGGATAAGATAATACTAACCAATCAGCGATCAGGAAACGTTTCCGAGCTAAAAGGGGACCCCTGCGGGTCCCTGCAAATCTGCCTCATTAAAATAAATCGAGTATAGGTATGTAGTTAATTCTAATAGTTAGGCTTTTTCCATCATGAGGTTCAATACTACTCAGTATTGTAGAAGTTTTATTCTAGCTCTGACCAAGTTGTGGAATGTTCTCTCCAATCTGGTTGTTGAATCGGTAGAATTTAAAAAGCTCAAATTTGCAGATTATAAATTAAAGATCTGTTTTGATATTGTTACTGTTCTTAAAATATTTTATTGTTCTAATGTTGTCACCTTTCTTAAAATATATCATTCAAATTTGTTATTGCTCTTCATATATTTTATATCCTGATTTCCTTTCCTTATTGAGATATTTTTCCCTGTTGGAGCCCTTGGACTTATACCATCCCGCTTTTCCAACTAGCGTTGTAGTTTAGCTAGTACTAATAATAATAATAATAATAATAATGATAATAATAATAATAATAATAATAATAATAATAATAATATGTTCAAGTTATCTTTATATCAGGGTAGAGTTAAGAGAAGGGTTGTAGAGTTGCAAGAGACTTCAGAGAGGGTGGGTGGAGGCTAAATGTGGATAACACTGAAGCTATTCTGAACAGTAAGGAAGGTAGAGATACGATAGCCAAGTGGAACATTTTATATACATGGGATCCACTATAAGTAAGGACGGAGGATGTGAAGCTGAAGCTGAGAATAGGATAAAAGTTGCCTGGGCTAAGTGTAGGGATGTAGCAGGCGTGTAATATGATAAGAAAATGCTTATCAAGCTAAAGGTCGAGCTTTGTAGCACAAAAATAAGACCAGTGTTAATGTATGAATCGGAAATCTGGGCTTTAATGCGAAGAGAGAAAGCAAATCTTGAGAAAACAAAAGTAAGAAAGTTGAAGTGAATTATGGAATATCATTGCTTGTAAGATTGGAAAATGCTGAAATAAGAAGAATGGCAGGCTTAGTAAAGATGACAGAGGTGGTAAGAGTGTCACAACTGAGATGGTGTGAGCACTTGTTGAGGATAGATGGTGGGGGAGAGAGTGAGGAGTGCTTGGGAGGAACCTTTTAGGGAGGCAGAGAATAAGATGGTGAGATAAGGTGAAGGATGATATGGAGATAAGATGTTTGGTGGAAAAAGATGCTTCTGATAGAAGGCACTGGAGAGGGCGCATCCGGCAACCGACCCCTTAATATAGGGATCACGGTGGGGAATAAAAGAAGACAGTTACTACAGTTCCATTTGTCCGTGATCACGAACAGGAAAGCTAATGTAGAATACATTAGTAATACTTTGTGTGTTTGTGTGTATATATGTGTGTATATATATATATATATATATATATATATATATATATATAATAAGCATATGATAACGAGAAAAATCCTGTAATAGGTTACATTTGTGTTCCTGTGTTATGTATATTTATATATACACACATACAAATATGTATGTGTGTATATATATATATATATATATATATATATATATATATATATATATATATATATATATATATAATAAGCAAATGATCAAGGAAAAATTAATTTTTTATTTGATGTTTTAGTTCCAATGATATATATAGGCTATGCATATTGCTATTCTACTGGTATATTTGTTTACTGCATAGTATGGACTTCCTTCCATGCTATTACTAGACCACATAAATAATGGATTAAGCGATGTCCATATATATATATATATATATATATATATATATATATATATATATATATATATATATATATACTGTAGATATGTCAATTTTTTCATGAACAATTGTGTAATTTTAAATTGTTTTATCTCTTCTTGTTATGTATTATGTAACTTATTTTGTTAAAAAAAAATCATTGTTATGGTTTGTAATATTTTGTAGAAAGAGGACTAACAAATTGGTCTTTGTTGATAAGCAAAGGATATTATAGAAGTACCAACGACATCCCTATTTTAGCGGAGAGTAACATTTAAATTATTTTTTTTTTTTTTTATTCAGTCGTATGATCTGCAAATAAAACGATATTCGGAGAATGTTTGAATGTAATTAAGTATGGGCCATTGATGAAAAAAGTTCTTGGAGTGGAATGTCAGTATTACTGAGGAACCTAAATTCCATGTTTTGAATATGGAGCGTGACGTCGACAGACAGACTCATTCCTCTTATTTTTTTGCGATTAATTTAGTATGACTTGAAAAACATTCAGAATTTTTTATATATATTTTTGTTTAGATCCAAAACCTCTTATCATTTTTGTGCTGCTGGTAGTAGAAAATGCAACGTTAGATAAGTTTTTTTAGTATTAACATAGTAAGTCTTGTATGTAAGTCCGTAGTTGTTAAAATTGAATTGCAGACCATGAGAGAGAGAGAGAGAGAGAGAGAGAGAGAGAGAGAGAGAGAGAGAGAGAGAGAGAGAGAGAGAGAGAGAGGTGTCATTTGACCTTTTCTTGGTACATTTCTTATGCATTCGTGTGTCAATTATTTGAGAAAATCTTCCAAGGATGTCTCCTTTTCGGTCTTTTTCAGTTATATAAATAGTGTATCATAATGGCCGTGAATTATTTAGAAATCTCTAGGGATGTTGGCTTTAATTTGCGTTATCAAAGGACATCAAGAGCAATATGCATTTAAAAACTTCATTATTTAGTGGAAACTTGGGACTGAAAACAACTGTTAAATCTATAATTCGTACTTGTGTTTTAGAACTGTAATGATACCAACAGGAGTTGAGCTAGTTCAAGTAACCAGCTGGTAAAGATGGATTCCGTTATCATAATACTGTCATTTAGCTATTGACTTACACGAACTTGAAAGTGTTTGTCATGATGGGAATTTATAAAATAAATATTATGCATGACTCCATAAGTCAGATAATTGATATGAAATATTAAAAATATTACGAAAAAAAAATGAAAGAAAACCATAGATACCTCGCACATTCAACGAAATGCGAGAGCTATGAAAGATCTACCGAAAGAAGAGATAAACGGTCTGAAGAAACATTGAAGCCTTGATTAACATGTCACAGCTGTTGCACAGAATACATTGCAAAAGTATTGAATATAAGAAAGAAAGTAGAATGATTCATTTAAGTAAAAGTTTATAATAGTAAGGTATCAAGTAGGTAAGAGAAGCTTCGATGAGAATATAAAATTTTTCATCTTATTCGGCAAATAAGATTGATGTGTGTTTGTACTAAGAAACATGATTCATTGGATCTAAACCAAAAACAAACTGGAATAATGTGGAAATAGGAGTTATGTAATGCAAACTTGTTATGAGTGGGAAGATGCAGTGAACTGATGTAATTTCAAGTAATCACAGCCAGATTGAAAAAATCGATTTGGAAATGGTAGATGTTGCGTGGATAATGAGCATCTGAGAAGCGAAGGAGTAAGAGGCTTAAGATATCAGGGTAGATATTCAAAATGATTGATTTCTTTGATCCGAAGAATGTCCACGTCTGAAATTCTCATGATGAGAGAGGAACAGTTTTCTTCAGTTGCGTTATTTCCTTTTATTCTTGTTCTTTTGATATTCTAAAAGTAACGAGCGGAAGATGTAGAAGCTGTTTCTTAGGCTGATTTAATATCACTTCATTGTTTTCGAATTCTTCCTATTCGGTAGAGCTTCATTAAGAGGAACCCTAATTGATATCGTATTTAAGAAATGTTAGTTTAATAGTATTCACTTCATCTTTCACTTCTTCCTCTTTCTTCTTAAGTGTAACGTACAGTTAGAAACAGGAGTCCCTGGTATACCTCGCTCCGAAGAAGTGCACCCTGTCACACCCCTACTTTGCGGTGAGGAACCAATGAGATAGTGTCGGGAGAGAATGGAAAGGTGGTGAGCAAGACTAAACACAGGTACTCGCCGTGCAGTAAGGGTGTGGGTGGGTGTATTTCCTCAGAGCAAAGGGTACCAAGAACCCATGTGTCCAACTGTACGTGTATTTGATTATTATCTATTATCCTCTTGTTCTTTCACAGTTGAGAAGAAAAATGTAACCCGATCATTTTTAGTTAAGTAATGTTAGAAAGCATCGCTTCTCGTTAATTCCAAGATGTTGATGAGAAGGAACCTCGTGTTCCCCTTATTATCCCTTTGTCCTAGCTACCCCTTACTACTCCCCTCCCACCATCCTCTTGACCTTTGACCTTTCTTTGGGGCTTATTGTGGAGGTATGTTTTCTCAAATCGTAGAGTCCTCTCAACTTTTTCTTATGAATGTGAGGTTTTCCGCTTTGTATTTTCTTGCCTACCGCGATTATTATTTTTCTCTTGGGAAGTCTTCAATGTTTTCCTTTTCCCTTATTAAGAATTCGTGTATGTGACCCGTCAAAAATGACAGCTGAATATTTAAATAGGTGTTCACAAACACGCATGGGCACCCATCTCACCAGGGTATATTACTTCCTCTCCCCCTATCGAGAAGGACGGAGAGAGCTCATCGTGACACACACACACACACACACACACACACACATATATATATATATATATATATATATATATATATGTATATGTATATATATATGTGTGCGTGCGTGTGCGTGTAAATTTAATTTCTGTCATTCCATCACATTTCGGAAAGGCAGTAAATAGGAAGCCAGTAGCCAACAAAAACACTTAGTTTATTTCGAAACTATCCCGATGGTAATCGTCTAAAAGTATCTGTTGAAACCTCTGTATAAAAGGCAACAACTTAAGTTCTATTGTTAGGTTATGTAAGGTATTCCAGATCATTTTCAAGATCATAATTGCATTGGTTTGGTAAAAGGTATCATCACCTTTAGCCATTTTGTCTAGATTATAGATGTAGAGTATAGAGATACCCTGAGGCTGTGGATAAAAGATTTAGTTTATATATATTAAAAAAATTTTAGGATTAGGAACTCAGAAACAAGAACTACTGTTATCCACATTTTTGTAATGACGTCATTTTAACTAAAATATATATATATATATATATATATATATATTTATATATATATATATATATATATATATATATATATATATATATATATATATATATATATATATATTCGAATAACTCGCTTAAAATTACAAAAGTGTACTTAGCCTATGTGAGCCAAATTCAATTGTTTGTGGTATTGAATGGATTAAGGTTAGATCATTGTATCCTTCAATATTCAGTTAATTTCTTACCGGAGGGAAATAAGAGTCTGGATTGCGTTTTATGATATCTGAAGGAGGGTTATTAAGGTTAATTTCATGTGGAAATCCCTGATGTAACCGGCTGCGATATGAAGACACACACTCAAACACACGTGCCCGCACACACACACACACACACACATATATATATATATATATATATATATATATATATATATATATATATATATATATATATATTTATATATATATATATATATATATATATATAAGACACACACTCAAACACACGTGCCAGCACATACACGCGCGTGTGCACACATACACGCACACACACACATGTATATATATATATATATATATATATATATATATATATATATATTATGGGTTTTTCTGTGTTCTACTGTGTATAGGTATGTGTGTATATATGTAGACATATATATATATATATATATATATATATATATATATATATATATATATATGGGTTTGTCTGTGTTCTACTGTGTATATATGTAGACATATATATATATATATATATATATATATATATATATATATATATATATATATATATATGGGTTTGTCTGTGTTCTACTGTGTATAGGTATGTGTGTATATATGTAGACATATATATATATATATATATATGTATATATATATATGGGTTTGTCTGTGTTCTACTGTGTATAGGTATGTGTGTATATATGTAGACATATATATATATATATATATATATATATATATATGGGTTTGTCTGTGTTCTACTGTGTATAGGTATGTGTGTATATATGTAGACATATATATATATATATATATATATATATATATATATATATATATATGGGTTTGTCTGTGTTCTACTGTGTATAGGTATGTGTGTATATATGTAGACATATATATATATATATATATATATATATGTATATATATATGTTGTACTTATGTGTATGTATATACAATATATATATATATATATATATATATATATATATATATATACACACACATATAATGTAAACGTACTATGTCTGATACAGAAAATTAAAAGATGAATAGAATATGATGTGAAGGAAGGGAAAACAATATTTAAAGAGGTGAGGGTAATTATAGTTTAGGTCTTTCTCTTTTTAACATATGTGGGACTACTATGAGATTCAGGGCCTCTGTAACACGGTTTTTTCGCAATAATTTGTTATCTATGAATTTCATAAATATAACGCTTATTCAGAATGCACATTATATCTACACATAAATTTTGGCTATATTCTGCATTACGTAGGTTGAATAAATTTGGTACTTATAATGTAAAAGTGACGTTTTTTGAAGACGGCCCAACTTACTCCGAGAAAAGGTTTCGAACGCCCTCGTTACGTAACCTATGACGGAATTTCTTCCCTATTTCTCGATCGATGATTGGCTATATGTAACGAAGGCTATACCTCTGCCATCAATGACACAAAAGTTTAAATAAAAGCAAAGCAGTACACCTTTATGAACTCTGAAACCTCTCCACTGATAATTGTCCTAATGAACAAACCAACAAAATATATTGATAAATACAAAAACACTTCGATTATTAGTCTAACTCCCAAAATAGGTTTCCTAAGAAATTAAAGTCTACTTTTATAAGTCACAATCAGATTGACAAGGTGTAGGTAATAGTTGGTAATTTTCAAAAACGTAGTAGACAAGCTTGATTTGATAACTGCTATATTCAATGTCAAGCAATTTTTATTTATTGTGTATCTACCTACCTATTTACTGAAAAAAAAAGGCCGGTACCGTATTTTGGCTTTAAACCTTCACCAATAATTATCGTCAGAATGATGACTTCATGAGGCTCCACCCACTTTGGCCTGGTTGTATGTAATTCAGGATAACACTGAAGGCTATCATGGGCATTGTTGGATTATAAAATTTAAATTCTGGCTATAAAAACTCAATTCTCGAGTAGTTGTAAGAAGTGCTAAATGATCCTCAACGATCCCAGCAGTTGGCCCAAACGTTTAATTCATGTATACTACTGTTGCGGCACTACTGCTACAGTAGTATTACTATGCTAGCACAGATATCCCACCCACATTTATGTATCATTCCGCCATTCATAAAGTCTTTGTCATGTTTTTTCACTGTGCAATAAGCCATGGCCTCCTCAGAAATTAAGTTTAACATTAGATGATACGTTATTTCATTAAGCTGACAAATTATGGCAGGTGGGTATGTTATTGCCGATGTTGAAGCTAAAGATAAAGTATGGTATCATTCCTTCATTGCATTATCATCTTTACTACTATTTGTTTGGCTACATGTAGTAATTATTTTAAAGGATAAATGAATTATGTTCACTTTACTTCTATAAATTCCCATTAGATGTACAAATAAAACTCCTAAAACTATTCATGATTTATTTACAAAGTGCAGTCATGCCCAAAACATAGCCAACACGGTCGTACGGCCTAAGAAGAAGAAAAAAAAATTATATCGGATGATCCGTTGGTCTGATGGAGATCTTAGCACCAAATTCTTATTTTAACAAAACATAGTTATATAAAGACTGTTTACATACACTCTCTCTCTTTCTCTCTCTCTCTTGGTGGCATGGTGAATAGTTAATGGAAATGTTCAAAAGCCTGAATGACATTACAAGTATTATAATCACGTTACGCTAAATACAAATCAGACCATAAACATTGGATTTAAACTAGAAACTGAATAATTACCTATTCAGGCTATAGTAAATATGGCCACGGGCTTTCTCTTGACTGTATAAAGTTGCAAGTCGTAAGACAAATGCAGTTTTGCAACCACGGGGGAAATTCCAAATCCCGTTAGCCATTCTTGAATGTTATGGGTTTCAGAGCCGATGGAAAAAATTGAATGGGTGTCTGTTGGATGGGCGGGGCAAAATTTTGTCAAAAGGTGTTTACATTGCTTACGTAATGAATGTTTTCGACTCTTGGCTCGTTATTACTGGCCATGGCGTCGGCTAGATAATTTTTACTCTATAAAAATTAAAACTATCAGGTTTAGGTTATTGATAATGTTGACAAAATTTGTGTGTGGTTGTAAAATATGCATATGTCAACTTTCAGCTACATCCGATGCTTTGATAAGGAGCAAAGTCCAAAAAACCGTGTTACAGAGGCCCTGAATCTCATAGTAGCAATAGGTCACCACAACCCTTGTGAAATGTCAACCTGTTCTTGTTTTTGTGTTACGCAATATCCTAAATAAAAAACGTTTACCTGACACACTAATAACCGAGTCCACATACTGTATTTCCAGTTGGAGACTCGTTTTAATCAGTTAGTGGGCGGATATCTTGCGGGGTATCTGTGCGTTACTAATGTAATAGAGATTTTACAGATGAAAGGTCAAGGCTAGTGAAGGCTGTTATTCCTTTAAAGAAAATGCATTTTAGAAATTGAAGTCTTGTCCTATAAGACATCTTTGCTTTTATTTCTTTATCCTTAGGAAGATTGAAATTTTCGTTTAGATTTTTGATCCAGAAGCTCTTTTGATTTACTCCAGATATGTTGGATTCGATTGATGTTTAAGAAGGTTAAGTGATTAGAATTGTCTTTAAAGTAATTATATTTTTACATCATTCCTATTTTTAAATAAGGCATTCTGAAGTTCAGGTTTGTTTGATCCAACGGTTGACTTATGAATATAGTGGTCGTAATTTTCCCTTTTTAATTCCCCATCTTCTCTTGTATGCCAGGAATAGTTTAATGGTTTTTCAACTGCTATGTGTCTAGTATCATCTGTACTAGCCAGGGACACCCATACTAGGTTGGTTTGCTGTGACCTATCAGACAAAAGTCTCCCAACATCACCAATCCTCACTGGAAAGCGTGGTAATGAAAACTGGCCAAACCCCAGACATAATTATGGATGTCTGAGGCCTTTTTTCCTGCAGTGGACTAGACACGGCAAATTTTTTTGTTATTTGTTTTAGGCTATATGTTTTGAATGGGAATAACCCATAACGTTGATGGGTCTTTAATTTTCATTATTACACCGTTTTTAATTATCAACGTTTCTTATTTCACCATTTTCTCATTCTATCGTCGGCATCATTAATCAAGCTAACTACACGCAACCTTAACATATAAACTTAGCTTATCAAACTCAGATTCCACAGAGAGAAATTTTTCATAAAGAAAGCAATTCCTTGTAGAAAAAGATTCTGATACTTGGTTATAAAAATCCAAAGCAAATAGGGAGGAATTGGAAAAGGCGAATTGCTAATGTGAGAGGGGAAGAAAGTTGCAGCTTATCTTTCAAGTTTCTTAATTTAAACGGTTGCAAGGATTTAATGGGATGTGTGATGTTTTTAATGGTCCCTTCCACTCCATTCTCTCTCTCTCTCTCTCTCTCTCTCTCTCTCTCTCTCTCTCTCTCTCTCTCTCTCTCTCTCTCTCTCTCTCTCTGAGTATTTCACCTTAGTTTAAGGTTTCTAAGAGGTGGTCTAAGGCTTAGACCACCTCTAAGCAACTTCTACCTTCAGTTTCTTTTTTAGCTCATAAACGGCAGAAATAAGCGACAGATAAGTAGGCTACGGTATTTCACATCGACTTTGATGTCAAATATATACACACATGATCAGCACTGAAGTCACACCGCCACCGAAGCCATCACCAAGGAGGACCAGGTATTAGCTGATGGTAATCTGCACTTTATGCTTTCGTGCTTTTGCCTCAGAAATTAGTGAGTTACCGCTTGGTTTTATATCCTTCATTATGGAACGGAAATTCATTAATAGTGCAAAATCTTCGGCTGACGAGCTAAACATTTCTGCAATCATCGTTAATTAGTCGATTTTTAACTGGACTGGAATTTTAATGCCTTGAATGGCTGGAAGTGGCTCAGGGATTTTTTTTCTTCTAAATCTCATAAATGAATTTAGTATTCAGTATTAGGGTCGTCTTGTTTGTCGTCAACTTTCTGTATTCTTATGCAGGTAGGGATTCGCAGTAACTATCGTACTAGTCTCTTGGATAGTACAGTGCAAGACCTACCTCTTGGTACAGTGGTAGCTTGCTTTTCTTGCATTCGCATAGCGGCAGATCGATCCCCGCGCAGCACCGTGAGTTTAATTTATTTACTGGGGAATCCATTGCTGTGGCTGGACACCGCTGTTGTGAGGATGGGGTTTCCCGACTGACGTTCTGGTGAACATATATTCTGATGAAACTGGAACTGAAACCAGCCACCTTTAAGCTTTATGTTGCTCTGGTTTTATTATTTTTATTATGTCGAAATATATTTTTACGTAGGTCACTGTAGTAGATGTTTAACCTTTTGCATTTCATGTTTTTATTGACGTCAAAGAACTAGTCACAATAGGAGCACATTTTAACTATATAATAATGTCCCCTATTTATGATGATGATAATAATAATAATAATAATAATAATAATAATAATAATAATAATAATAATAATGGTAGTAATAAAGATAATCTTATAATGATAATCTTATTTGCGTATGACTTAAAATTTTGAACATTGGAATGAAACAGGGCATTTGTTAGAGACGGGCAGTGTGGTATGAGAAGGGAATAGTGAGAGAGAGAGAGAGAGAGAGAGAGAGAGAGAGAGAGAGAGAGAGAGAGAGAGAGAGAGATCTGTTTAGGTTAGTATCAGAAGGTTGAAAGGAAATTGGTTTATCCCTCGTTGTGGGGAAAAGGGACTGAAATGAAATTATCCCTTTCCCGGGTAGTGTTGGGTAGGGGGTAACGTGGGGGGTTGGAGACTGGTAGAAAATGCATCCTACCGTCTTGTGATGATTTTTTTCCCATCAAGAGATTACAGATCATGAAAAGGGCCTTCTACTTTGAGGGTGCGTGTATAATATGGGAATTAACTTAAACATATTTGAGTTTATGAAAAAGTCTATGTATATTTTTCTCGGGGGATGGGTTAGTACTGACTTTCCCTTCTTGCAATCGCGTGACTGTGGATGGCATTTCGATCTGTGCTATATGTTGTAATAATCCTTTTGTTTTAATATACATTTTCTTCTCACACAAACTAATATGCCGTAGAATAAGCTTTTATTTTGTCAAAAAAATTTTTATTTTCATATAACTGACAATATGAAATCTAGTTATAAAATTTGATAAAAGATTTTTCTTTTTCTTAGCGGCCAAGATAATGTGTACCATGATCAGATAATATTTTCAGCTGGGTTTTATGTCGCCACGAAACATAATAATGTGAAATTTGCTATACCAATGAGAAAAAGTGTACATGATAATATAAAAGATGATCTGATGGTATATAAAACCTTTAGCATTTAGGTATTTCACGGTGGGGCAAGATATGGTTTCAAGTTTAAAAAACTGCTTCACATTCTTATCACTCAGGATATATAAGGTGGAATAAGGTGTGCATGTCTTTAAAACTGCTTTCACGAACACAATTGGCATGTCCCTTACAGGTGCTACTGACTTATAACTGTTTTGGTCCTTCATCTCACAAGTGTGGGAGTGCGTGTGTGGGGGGAGGGGTGTTTCCTCCCTACATCTCTTAGCTGTGGGAGTCTGGGAGTTCTCCTCCTTATATATTTCAGCTGTGGGAGTGTGAGCTGGTTCCTCCCTACATCTTTCAGCTGTGGGAGTGTTGGGGGTGGGTGTTCCTCCTTACATATTTCAGCTGTGGGAGTGTTGGGGGTACCTCCCTACATCTCTCAGCTGTGGGAGTGTGGTGGGTTCCCCTCCCTATATGTTTCAGCAGTCGGGGTTGGGGTACCTCCCTGCATCTCTGAGTTGTGGGAGTTTGGGGGTTTCCCTCCTTATATATCTCACCTGTGGGAGTGTGGCGGTTCCTCCTTACGTCTCTCAGCTGTGGGAGTGTTGGGGTTCCCCTCCCTATACATTAAAGCTGTGGGAGTCTGGGAGTTCTCCTCCTTATATATTTCAGCTGTGGGAGTGTGAGCTGGTTCCTCCCTACATCTTTCAGCTGTGGGAGTGTTGGGGGTGGGTGTTCCTCCTTACATATTTCAGCTGTGGGAGTGTTGGGGGTACCTCCCTACATCTCTCAGCTGTGGGAGTGTGGTGGGTTCCCCTCCCTATATGTTTCAGCAGTCGGGGTTGGGGTACCTCCCTGCATCTCTGAGTTGTGGGAGTTTGGGGGTTTCCCTCCTTATATATCTCACCTGTGGGAGTGTGGCGGTTCCTCCTTACGTCTCTCAGCTGTGGGAGTGTTGGGGTTCCCCTCCCTATACATTAAAGCTGTGGGAGTGTGGCGATACCTCCCTACATCTCTCAGTTGTGGGAGTGTGGGGTTCCCCTCTTTATATATCTCAGCTGTGGGAGTGTGGGAGGTACCTCCCTACATCTTTCCGCTGTGGGAGTGTGGGGTTCCTCCCTACGTCTCTCAGCTGTGGGAGTGTGGGGTTCCTCCCTACATCTCCCAGCTGTGGGAGGGTGGTGTTCCTCTTACTCGGTATTTCCAGGGATTTATGATCCGTTCCAGTTTGGAAATAAATCTGAGGTTTCTTGAGGAAGATGTTGTTGATAAGTATAACCCTGGGTGTGTCTTGCTAGGTCTTTCATCCATCTTGGTTTTCAGCATAAAATTTGCTTCAAGTATATAAGGATGATATTCTCTCTCTCTCTCTCTCTCTCTCTCTCTCTCTCTCTCTCTCTCTCTCTCTCTCTCTCTCTCTCTCTCTCTCAATACAATACTCCAGCAATTTGGGTGGAGCAAACATCAGAGCATTTATTCCCAAAAGCTATTATATCCCATTCAACTGGACTGTGCAGCTCTTAAACTAAAAGAAAATAATAGGCTAACAGAGGGGAGATTAAATGTTAGTTTTTGAAAGCTGAAAATGGGACACAACCTGTAGTGAAGAAGGGGATGGGAAAAGAAGGTGAAGAATTACCTTCAAAGGGAAAAAGAAAAGTCTGGACGAAAATGAGTTGCAGAATGAAGACGGAGCGAAGAAGGGAAAGAGAAGAGACGCGGAAAAGAAGGCTCATCCTAAAGCTGTAGTGGCCATGCCAAAGATGACGGTGCCTTGAGATGTGTATTTGCCCATAAGGAATTTTAAAGCTGGTCATGGCCAGATCTCTCTCTCTCTCTCTCTCTCTCTCTCTCTCTCTCTCTCTCTCTCTCTCTCTCTCTGGTGTGAAAAGAAATGTGGCAAATTTGTCATGGGGTTTATGTTAGTTCAAGAGCGGCTCTTTTGATATGTTAGTTGATTAAAATAACTGTTAATCGAAATGCTTGGTAACT
>NC_090727.1:89729127-89731627 GCF_036898095.1 Palaemon carinicauda | reverse complement strand
GAGGAACAAGAAACGTAGAAGTAAATTTTTCTCGTAAAATTTTGTCTTTCTTTTAAAGAGAGGTTTCTTTTCTTTATACTGTTAACTTTGTTTAAATTACTCTTGAAGGTTTAAAGGCCACTCGTGAATGGTAGTGGCAAGAGACAGTGACATTGCTCTAGATATTGACCATATACGAGTATACATATGATCACCACCCAAGCCCCCCTTTTCATTAAACTAGAACCAGGAAGGGCCAAGCATTGGCAGGTAATATCTGTAGTCTTCCCCCCCCCCCCAAACCCCCAATCCTTAGCTAACAAGGATGGTGAGGTTGCAGACACTGCAAGAAACTATCGAGCTTGAGAAGGTTCGAGTCCGGCCAATTGTTAGGTAGAGACTGTCGTGATTGTGACCGGAATATTTTTTGTGTCCCTGAGTATTGACTTTTTTAATGGAATTCCAATTAGAAAAGGATGGTAATTCCATTACCTTATGGAATATAACTCAGTAGCATAGAAAAGAATATTTTTTTTTGTATTCCATGTTCGTTAAGCATAGTTTTTCGCAACTTTGAGAGAAAGAAATTTATGTTAAAAATTTAGGTGAAACACTTGAATTCATTCTTGTGGTTTCGCTTGATATTGTGTGTTACAGTTCTATAAAAAATCCAATCATCGGCCTTGAAGAATTTATGCTGAAATTTATCATCTTTAAAATGACTTAATTTCTCTTTCTCTCTCTCTCTCTCTCTCTCTCTCTCTCTCTCTCTCTCTCTCTCTCTCTCTCTCTCTCTCTCTCTCTCTCTCTCTCTCTCTCTCCCCCTAAAACGTATGTAAGTCCAAACTTTCAAAATATAATTTTTACTATTTTTCTTTAAAAAGCTTTTGAGACTTCGATAGCGTCTCATTACAATTCCTTTAGTATTCTAGTAAATTATAAATATAAGGACATTAGCTTTGTAGTTGAAATTTTTACACAATGTTGTTTACTTTTAAAGTAAATGATTGATTTATGATAGCTTTTGCCATTTATGGCTGTACATGAATTCTAAACAATCCTATCTATCTATTTTTTTCTGTTTTCTGTATCTCGATACTCTTGCAATGGCAGGAATTGATTCTTGCAGCATGATTCATACTACATATTATCGTAAGTGTAGAACCGGATAGTTTATTTGAAAGCGAAGCTTACACGTTATCTGCTTCTTTCCTTTTCTGAGATGTGAAATGACTGGGAAGGAAATTGTTGGTGAAAATGATTTTCATGGTTCATAGTTAACTTGAAAGGCAGCTCAAGCATTCACAAAATGTCGAGAGAAAGGGTCACGTCAATTGGTATAGAGAGATTGCTGTGTTATTGGTCTTTCTATTTTTTGGTTATTTATTTGATTATAGAGTAATATTTTTAACTTTGTATTAATTTCCCTATTTGAAGGAAAGTTTCCTAAAAAGGAATGAGTATACGGTGTATTAATTTCCCTATTTGAAGGAAAGTTTCCTAAAAGGAATGAGTATACGGATGTTGAATGTATGATAAAAGTGATGAATCAATTACTACGATTTTCATTGGACAGAAAACGAAACTTTTTATATGTTAGGGAACTCACATCATTATTCTATTTATTTCCATGAATATAACATGTGGGGTATGACCCAAGGACAAATCCTTTAGGTTTTGAAGAAAATATATCTAAGTACAACTACGCAATAGAGCTAAGATCAAAATAAGACTGCTCGGCGTGGCGAAGGCATGCTTTCTACTGAGCGCTTAATAAGAGCTAGAGGGGCACTGGAGTAGAGAGTATGTTTTCTCCTCTCCAAGCAGTTTGTAGTCTTCTTTTGTTCTTAACTCCATTGTGTACTTGGACTTCAATGTATTTTCTTCAATATCTAATGGATTTGTCCTTGCGTAATGTTGTTGACAAACAAAAAAATAAACTTTACAATATATTTGCCAAGTACTTAACATTGCGATTATTTTCAAAGTACCGCTGCGCACTTTCACTTTGATGTACTTTACCGAAAATGTTACAGATTCGTCATTTGTTCACACCCAACATGACTAGCAAGTTTGGTCAAAATGGATACAGTAGTTTTTGTGTAAAGTTGCTCACAAACAAATAAATGAACTAAAAAGGGATGGGTGAATACATACCCTTCGTAAAATCGCAATGAATCAGGGACTGATAATAAATACCACTTCAAATATCATTAAAGGATACAGATGCATATGTCATACTACAGCTAATAGAATTGTAAAGGTAATTGGTGATATTTTTTTGGAGTCGTCAGCCTTATATTTAAATTTTGTTTTTAATCCCCCCTATATAATAAAAAGCAAGTTTCTGTATATTATATATATATATATATATATATATATATATATATATATACATATACATATACATATATATATATATATATATATATATATATATACACATATAATATATATTATATATATATATATATATATATATTATATATGGATAAATATCAACACAATATCGTGCTCAAAT
>NC_090727.1:89716627-89724127 GCF_036898095.1 Palaemon carinicauda | reverse complement strand
ATTCTCTGAATACTTGCTGAGTAGATAAAGTACAGTGGGGAATTTGTGTAAAGTTACATGCTGTAAAGATAAAGTAGGCTTACAGGGGAGAAGTTGTGTAAATATCAAATGTATTTTTTACGATGAATATTTAAAGTACTGGAATAAAACTCGTTGTCTCTTAAAGAGGTTGGTGCGAATACCAAAACATTACGTGATCAGAAAATAGCCTCCGTCTGTACCTCCTCCTCATGGGGTCTATTGTAATTCTCATCTTCCTGGTTTTTTTCGCCTCCTCTATCTCGGAGGAACAACGATTTCAAGTTTTCCTTTCTTTAACTTATACAGTATATCATCATCATCATCATCATCATCATTGTCAGCCGTTACTGGTCCACTGCAGATCAAAGACATAGGCATGTCCTTCCACTTTCGTCTGTTTATGGTCTTTACGTGCCAGTCCACACCAACAAACTTTATTAGTTCGTCAATCCGTTGCCATCTCTTCTTTCTCTGCTTCTTTTGCAGTCTCTAGGAGCCCTTCCTTATTATTAATGACCATTATTACCTGTCATTCTCATATGACCTGCCATGTCCAATTCTTTTTTCTTATTGTTAGCAGAGAGAGAGAGAGAGAGAGAGAGAGAGAGGGAGAGAGAGAGAGAGAGAGAGAGAGAGAGAGATAAATGGTTTGAATAATTGGGTAATTTTACAGTACAGCCTTTCAAAGAAGAAAGAAAGAAAAAAAATTAGTACGTAATTCCTGAAAAATAAGATAAAAAGAAACTGCAATTTAGGGCAAAGGATGTTTGGACAAGTGATTTTTTAAAAAGAGAACTTGGTCGACTTGAGACATCTAGATGTAAATGATTCGAGAGGCCAAATACAAGGCGTTTATCATGCTCAGCCAGTTTCTTTATATTTTGTTCTCTGTTCCTTTGTTTACGACATCATATGATATATAAAGTCAAGGACGGCGCTCTCCATTCTTCAGATAATTTATGTTTTTTTTTTTCCATACAGTCTGTCTTCTTTCCCACCGTTATCCCTACATAAAGGGGTCGGTTGCCTGATGCACCCTCTCCAATGCCTTATATCAAAGGCATTCTCTTTCACCAAACCTTTTCTCTCTATGTCATCCTTCGCCTTATCTTGCCATTTAATTCTATGAGAACAAAGGATATGTATTGCACTCTTGTCTAGATTTTCTTATAATTTTGGGGCAGCCAACCATACTACAAGTAAATACTATGTTGAATAGGTTGAAAATATTAGTGAGGAAAGGAAAACAATTGGGAAAACTTGACAATATTTACTAACAACAAAATTTAGAGCAGTCAGCCTTGTGACTACCTAACAATTAGAATTAACAATTAACAACTAATAATTAACAATTAACAATTAACAAAATTCCCCAAAGTGAAACATCACACTCAACGAGAGAGAGTCGGATAACTAAACAACAATGGCGCACAAAAAGAATAATAAAAATAAAATATTTATTCACACACTCCTTCGGGCTAGATGAAACCACCCCCTGCTCCAACCAAAGTAGCGACTCCAATCTCAACACCATCACTCAGCTACCGTAGGGAGTGCAGCTTCGCAGGACTCCTCATCAAAGGGAGGGAAATGGAGTCCCAACCGAGAAAAACGTAAACAAAAATCTACTTGTCACCACGAGCTCCAAAGCTCCCGCAACTGCCTATGTCGAGGATGCGTTGACGGCGGTGTCTCTCCAGCGTCCACCTTGATGCCGGATACCTACGTTGGCGCCGAGGACCGCAGAAGAGAACACACGGGAATTACAAATCACCGCAGGTGGCAGAAATGCACCTGCTAAAAGCCGTCAATCGTTGGCGTCAAAATCCTCTGAAATGCTCACATAAGCCAGCTGCTGCAGTAGGTCAGGAAAGTGGCGAGCTCGAACTGTCTCTTCAAGCAATCGAGTTCCTTGCACGTAAACACAGGTGCCTCTTCTCACCAATGGCTCCAAAAACATACAAAAGAAACAAACGTTAAACTAGACACTTATAAATCTTTAAGCGAGCCGGGAGGAGGTTAAAACAGCGCTTCAAAAGAAAAAAAAAATGAAATTTACAACTGAAACCTTATTATCTAAACTTTATGCCAATTTTACATCAAACGAAAATGCAGTAACAAGGCTGACGTAAATAAAAGCAAAATTACGTTAATACATACATACACACACACACACACACACACACACACACACATATATATATATATATATATATATATATATATATATATATATATATATATATATATTTATATATATATATTATATATACTGCCTGTGCGACCCGTCAAAAATGACGGCTAAACATTCAGACAGTTATGCAAGCACCACCTTCTCACCAGGGTATGACTACGGGGAAAGCTTAGCGTGACAGGATATATATATATATATATATATATATATATATATATATATATATATATATATATATATATATATATATTCTTCTCCCATCTACCTTAGGGACGGGGAGAGACCGACTGGTCATGCATCTGATAAAGCTGCTTAGAGTGACCGAATATATATATATATATATATATATATATATATATATATATATATATATATATATATATATATTCACTTTTTGCGACCCGTCAAAAATGACGGCTTAACATTTAGATAGATATGCACGCACCAATTACTCACCAGGGTAGGACTACGGGGAGAGGTTAGCGTGACAGGATATATATATATATATATATATATATATATATATATATATATATATATATATATATATATATATAGCCAGACACTTGTTCGTAATATGTAGGGGCGATGTATATTTGGATATTTAGCCAGACACTTGCTCTTTATGATACTGCAAATGGTTTCCAATAAGACCTAGAGCAGCAAGGAAGCATTGTTAGTCCTTTTACTATTCTCCTGCAGAGAGAGAAGTGTTATTTGGGGATCTCTGGGGTCAGCAACAAGTGCCCTCACTTGTTGAATGTCCTTGTTCATGATGAGGGTCCTTTTATCATTTTATCATCCTTAAGAGATATATATCCCTTGGCCGGAAGTAAGTGAACGGGGATGTTTTTATACATTTATGCCTGCATTTTCAAAGATTGGTAAGTGGCGCTTATTCTCTTCATTTACTTCTTGTGAAAGCAAATAGGAGATTTCGTGTGATGTAGCTCCCTTATATAATTAAGAGCAAGTGTTTGGCTATATATATACTGTATATATATATATATATATATATATATATATATATATTATATATATATATATATATATATATATATATTTCTTGTTCGTCACGCTTAGTTCTCCTCGTCCCTCGGTAAGGGGGAAGAGGGAGTAGTCAGGCCCTGGTGAGGGGGGCTGTGCGTGTGCCTGTGTGCATATGTATCTGGATATTTAGCCGTCCTTTATGACGGGTAGTGTACATTAGTTAGTAATATTGAAAGTGGAAGTAGTTTTATATTCTATGTTAATTTTGATACTGTTGGGAATCCCTCTTTTTACTTGTATGGTTTTTAGATATATTTTTTAAAATGTTTTATTTTGTTTTATTAAAGATTTATTTACTTGTTTATAACAATTATATCATTACCTTGTCCATTTAATGCTAAAGCATATAATATATACAGTCAAAGATTTTCATTACTCTTGAGGATGAAAGGGGCATTTTTATTAAGGAAAAAAAAATAGCATTGTAAAATTACGACTCGTAATGCTTCCACCTAAGTTTGTTCACAGGACAAAACTGCCGATCATCATAAATAAAATTCAGCACTGTAAAACTATATTTAATTCTTATCTAGTTTTATTTAACTGACATCTGTCAGAAAATAATTTCATGGACTCGATACATTCATTCAGTTTTGTGGTATTGAATTCTAGATATCCAAGTGTCCCAAATTTAGGAAGGACCTCATAAATGCTAATTGTCGAAAGGTTCATTGTTTAAAATTCGTTCCTCGAGAACGCAAAATGGAATTCAGGTGTTAAAAGATAATTTTCTTGATTATTCTATGAGGATTTCAACATCTGAGCTTAGAGTATAACTAAACTCTCTCTCTCTCTCTCTCTCTCTCTCTCTCTCTCTCTCTCTCTCTCTCTCTCTCTCTCTCTCTCTCTCTCTCTCTCAAGCCAAACATGAAATATTTTCGTATTGTCAATTTGCGTTTGGGTAATTTTATTCTTGTGCTTCAACAAAATATCTTCTTAGAGTGTGAAAAGATTTTGATGAAACTTGATAGAAACAATCACATGGTGACCCTCCTTATTATGTCGGACTTTGATGAATATCGAGGACTAAAATGAGGTTAAATACCCAAAATCCTACAATGAAGTTTGTATTAAAGGGTGTTGCCTGGCTTTGTATGTGTCTTCAACCTAATGCTGTATGTATGCGTTTTACACTCCCTCTATATTACCTCAGTATGCGTTGAATGTCGAAATAAGTCTCTAAATTTGAGGATCGCTCAAATTGCATAAAAAATCCACTGCATTATTCTTGTAATCGTTTTAGTCTTAACATTAATGAGGATGTGTAATATTGTGTTAGAAATGATAATGAAGCTTAGGTTATTCATAATCACACACTTTGCTGTTGTTGAAATTCGTGCTTAATCTTTGGCTTTATAGGAGATAAAAGACAGGGTATGGTACAATTTAAAACAAAGAAAGCGGGGACTGATGTTGGTATGGAGAAGAAATACCATCTGGAAGGAGGAGGTGGGAAGTTAATCCGGTACTGAATCGTTAATTAAAGCGAAACCGACCAAAATTAGATAGATCTTGAAGTTCTGGAGAGGGAGACCTGAAGAGCAATTATATCGAATACTGGAAAAGGATAAGAGAGAGAGAGAGAGAGAGAGAGAGAGAGAGAGAGAGAGAGAGAGAGAGAGAGAGAGAGAGAGAGAGAGAGAGAGAGAGAGTGGTAATAAACATCATTTCCCTTTCCTCGTGGTGGGAAAGGGGAACTACATCCCCACAGAGCCTGATGGTATTTTCTGGAACAAAATTATGTCCCCAATTGGAGCCTAATCAAAGACTGATTCTTGTGAAACCTTTTTAATCATATCGAAACCTACTTTATGATGTCACAGCAAACATTAGTCAAATACAGGAGAAAGATCTTCCACTACTGCTTCTGGGTATAAGAACAGAACGAGCCATGATTAAAAAATAGAATTTGATGAAAAACTATATTGATGAGAGAGAGAGAGAGAGAGAGAGAGAGAGAGAGAGAGAGAGAGAGAGAGAGAGAGAGAGAGATAAGATTAATCTCAGGATCCTAGATGAGAGACTAATAATCGTTGTGGAATGTGCGTGGAATAGAAGTCTAATGAAATGTGTTTAGTTTTTCATACTGGAGCTAATTAAAGTCTGTGGTAGAGAAAATGAAATTTCTTGGTGCTTCTTACATTGAAGCCTCTGACGTAGATTTGTCTTAGCTGAGAACCTCGCCGTATTCCTTAGCACTGTGACAACATAAATTCTCTTTGATAGCCGAATATTAACTTTGCACGATAGCTTGCTTTAGATTTTACACATGGGAATTTTATAATTTCAAACATTAAGTCAACCTACTCCCAGCATATAAAAGTCTAGGATCGAATCTTGTTTAGGATAAAAGTATTTATTTATTCCTTCTAAGCGTATGTTATTTGCAAGGTAAGTTGAAGTTGATACTTTTTATTTTGTGATTATTTGATGCCCATTTGTGATGAAAACCAAAAGCCCAGAAGAGATAATAGATATGCTTTTACCTTTGATTCTTGGCCAAGTTAATGATTGAGTTTTCTTGTATATTATTTTTCCCTACTGAATACTCTCTCTCTCTCTCTCTCTCTCTCTCTCTCTCTCTCTCTCTCTCTCTCTCTCTCTCTCTCTCTCTCTCTCTCTCAAATTGTCTATTCGATAGATTGAATAAGAAAATATACCCGGCGTTAGTTACAATTATTACTCTTGTTCATACAGTTGAATTTGTTACTCTTAGTTATGCAGTTTGCTTCGAAATACCATCATGGAAACAATAAGAATCCCATCATAAACAACTCTGACATGGATATATAGACAGCATACGCCGAATTATTCATGGTATTGAATGTATTATTTGCTGGTATGGAATATTTTTTCACAATATTAATCTCATTCAATTTGGTTGTGAGATTGGTAAAGCAGGGAATAAATTACCTTATAGGCAGGCTTTGTTCAACAACATTTCAAAATGGATTTGATATTTAGTTTCGTAAACCTTAAGGTGTTGTAATTTGTTGATGATATTGATGTCAAAATAGGATTTTGATAGAAGTATCCTCATTCAGATTGTTATATAGAGTGTTTTGCGACAGAGTTTTCTTTCCATTTTTTTTTGTCAAACCTCAAAATCTCTCCCATTTTCGTCAATGCATTGAATTAGAGATACTCGAAATTTTGGTCGAAAGAATTACAAGCATAAACAATGTTCTTTCCTGAATCACAAATGATTGACACAACTTGCATAGCCTTTTTTTTTTTTTTTTTTTTTTTTTTTTTTTTTTTTTTTTTTTTTTTTTTTTTTTTTTTTTTCATACTTTAGTAACGGACCCGGTTTTTGACAAAATAATGCTATCATGGAAAGTGTAATGATTTGAAACTGCTGAAAAGGTTAGTAATCAAAAAGGTCAGATATCATAAAAAGAATAAAAATGGGGACAATGAAATCATTTGGCATGTTGATGGACGTTTTCTTGGGAATGTAAATATCTCCACCATCAAAAAGATTGTTGTCTTTTGTTGCATTCGGAAATATCGGGAAGAGAAATGATTCTTTCTTTTTCCTTTCTGGTCGTTGATCGATTGTTTTGTCGTTTCCTTTTTTGAGTCATGCGAGTTGAAGCGAGGTCTTCTCAGAAAAGGTGTGAACGATGTGTGATGTGTTGTTGCTTGTTTACTGATGATGTGTGATGTTTAAAGAATCTTTTAAATGTTTTGTTTACTGTTCTTTGTTTTCAGTTTCGTTTTGGTTTTGATAAATCAAAGGAAGAATGATAGGTCTTAATAATTATAACGCTATCAATATTACCAATTTGTGTCACTCTCTCTCTCTCTCTCTCTCTCCTCTCTCCTCTCTCTCTCTCTCTCTCTCTCTCTCTCTCTCTCCAGTGCACACAGTCTGCCTACACCGTTCTTGTGCCAATAGAGAGTGTATAATGAAATTGGCACTGTATGCGATACTTGATACTATTATGCAGTGTAACACTTTTTTATATACATTTAGATAAGATTCATATAGTTTTTAAAAATAAATTTAATGATTAGGAAAAGATTATCCAATAACCCATGAGAAATATTACTTATATCTAAAATAATTGTAACTTGAAAATGGGTAACGCAGGTAATTGTGTAAGACTAATATGGAAATGAATACATACAAACACACACATACAGTGTATATATATATATATATATATATATATATATATATATTATATATATATATATATATATATATATATAGATATATATATATAAAA
>NC_090727.1:89692550-89715050 GCF_036898095.1 Palaemon carinicauda | reverse complement strand
TTTACTTTGTTTTCTGTACAAATACAGTGTTCACAGGTTTAAATTGACTTCTGGTTTATTAAGTTATCTCCAATACTTCATTGTTCATGTTAAGCCATATTCACGGGTACTTCCCTTCTATATACTTATTTTCTTATTCACCCTTAAATACCTAATTAATCTATCTATTCAATGTACATTTTTAAGACTACAAAATTTTTCACACACCATCCCCTCTTTCTTCACTAAAGTAAAATTATTAGTTCTTCCTTCGTTTATTTATTTATTTATTTATTTTTGCAAACTTGTGAGCCAGAAAATTGATAATTTTCTTCAATTATCGTTTTCTTGATGCAAAAATCCTCTTTTCCTAAAATGATCAAATGCCTGGTCTCACCCTTTCTAATTGAAAAATTACTTTCATTATTCGCAAAATTGTTTTCTGAGTCACGTCCTACTCTACCTTCTTTATTGGAGACCATAACCAACTCTCTCCATTTCAAACTAAACTTTTTGCTAATATAAGAAAAAAATCTTTTACAAAATTAATTTTTTTTTCTCCTCCTCAATTCTTAACATGTCTTAACATTTCGTTCTTTCTGTCTTTACTTCCTCTACTGAAGCTTCCAAAGAGAAGCATCGAAAAGGTTGGGAGTTTCATTAATGCTTTATCGTGTGTACTTTTTCTTAATGTCCCGCTTCCGAGTAAAATAAGGCAGAATGATGTACATTCTGAATGACAAAAACACACACACCTGAATACATCTTAACCATTGACACAATTCAAGTGGGAATACAGTTTTATTACCAACAAAGGCTATACAAAAAATCTGGTCTCAGCGCTATCTCTAAAAATTCTCCGTGAAAGGAATTACAGTTTTTACTCTTATGTGCATTTGGCTGACGGGATTTTGTTCGTTCGTTCGTTTTAGAATGCCTTGCCTATAGCAAGACACAGGCTCTTCTACTGAGGCAGCCCGTAAAGACGGGATATAATGTACTTGTCTTATACAATGGCAGGATTTTCCTGATTTTAAGATAGGCTTCCATTAGAATTAAAATAAATGTTTTGGAGTTGTATATTCATTTCTAATGCATCATGCAAGGACATTATAACAAATGTAATCAATGTCCACCACTGTAAAATCTCATAATTTCCTTCATAAAAATTACATAAAAAATCCTTTATAAATTCCAAACTAAATAACCAACTTTCTAAGGAAATTAACACCTCCCCCCCCCAAAAAAAAGGAGCACCAAATCCTTCGGAAAATTCCCCGTGACAGCTCCGTGCAATCCAAGTAAGTCATGTGCATGCATAAAGTTCTTAGGATAACAACGAATCCCTAAAAACTGTTTCAATAAAAATTTCCCTCCGAATCATCTCGCTTTTCGGAAATGAGAAAATAAGGAATTTCCCATAAAAACAACGCAAAGGATCAAGCCTCGTTTTCAGATGTATTTTCCCCCTCTATATTTTGATGAGAATTCCTCTCTCTCCGAGATAATAAAAGGTAAGCAATAAAAGAAATAGGCAGTTATTATAGTTCAAAAATAAGTATCATGCAATATAATGGTAATTTTTTTAAACCTAATTGAAATGTTAAAAATTTCAATTAATTCTAAATCAGTTTAAAAAAAATATTAATGCGGTAAGAAAAAGAAAGGGTTCGCCAATACTTTTACCCTTAAGGAAAGTTAAAATACACATCTATATATGAGAGAGAGAGAGAGAGAGAGAGAGAGAGAGAGAGAGAGAGAGAGAGAGAGAGAGAGAGAGAGAGAGAGAGAGAAAGCTGCCAGGATGAGTAAACCTTTCAATCGCTTATATTGAATATTAATCCCTTTTGGATTTCGAGATGATATGTGGAATTTGGGTGACCTATTCTGACTACCTATCTTTGTTTTTGATATGAGGAAGAATATATGGGCATTGCCTCTATTTATAATTCTACAAAAAAATTATAATGTTACTGTTCAAAACATTTTCTATTTTGAATCATCACTATTTTTACTTGTAGTTTATCTATTTCCTTTTCTCACCGGGCTATTTTTCAGTGTTGGAGCTTAGCTCGTAGTAATAATAATAATTAAGATATTCTAAATTAATTGTTCATTACTTCTCTTGATTTTTTAAGTAATAGATCTCAAAGAGTTGTTGTTGATGGGCACCATAGTGATTATAGGAATGTGATATCTGGTGTTCCACAGGGTAGTGTTCTTGGCCCATTACTTTTCATACTATATACACATGACATGTGGTTTGGCCTAGAAAACAAGCTTGTTGCATATGCAGATGATGCTACTCTCTTTGCATCAATTCCATCCCCTGAATGTAGATCTAGGGTTGGTGAATCCCTTAATAGAGATTTAGCTAGAATTAGTGCATGGTGCAAATTATGGGGTATGAAATTGAATCCTAACAAAACTCAAAGTATGATTGTAAGTAGGTCAAGGACGGTGGTTCCTCAACATCCGTATCTCAGTATTGATAATGTTTCTTTAAATATGTATGACTCTTTCAAAATTTTAGGTGTGAGTCTCGACAGTAAATTTACTTTTGAGAAACATATAAGGTCTGTGTCTTCTTCAATTGTACAAAAAATAGGCTTATTGAGAAAGTCTTTCAAGATTTTCGGTGATCAATCTATTCTGAAAAAGTGTTTTAATTCTTTCATTCTACCTTGTTTTGAGCATTGTTCTCCTGTCTGGTCTTCAGCTGCTGATTCTCATCTTAATTTGTTGGACAGAAACTTACGGTCTATTAAATTTCTTATTCCTGATCTAGATATTAATCTCTGGCACCGTCGTTCAATTAGTTCATTATGTATGTTGCATAAGATTTTTCACAACTCTGACCATCCTTTACATTCAGATCTCCCTGGACAATTCTATCCTGTTCGTAATACTAGGCAGGCAGTTAATTCTAATAGCCAGGCCTTCTCCATCACCAGGCTCAATACTACGCAATACTCTAGAAGTTTTATTCCAGCTGTGACCAAGTTGTGGAATGATCTTCCTAATCGGGTGGTTGAATCAGTAGAACTTCAAAAGTTCAAAGTTGGAGCAAAAGAGCCAGTGTCGTGTTATATATAAAAATATAAAATAGATATATTTTTTCCAGTCACACTAAGCTCTCCCCGTCCCTTAGGTATGGGAGAAGTAGTAGTCATACCCTGATGAGAAGGGGGGTGCGTGATTATCTAAATAATAAGCCGCCATTTTTGATGGGTCGCCTATTCAGTATGCACACACATATATACATATATGTATGTATGTATGTATGTATATATATATATATATATATATATATATATATATATATATATATATAATCCGGACATGCAAACATACATAAAAGTATATTATTCATGTATATACATATATACATACATAGGTATACATATATACATTATATATACGCTATATATATATATTTGAGATATTACGTCTGAATTCTGAAATTTTATTTCTATAACTCATCTCAAAGTAATAGAGTAATAAGTTTAAATCAAAGTTATCTGAATTTTCAGTCATCTCTCTCTCTCTCTCTCTCTCTCTCTCTCTCTCTCTCTCTCTCTCTCTCTCTCTCTCTCTCTCTCTCCTCTCTCTCTCTCTCTCTCTCTCTCTCTCTCTCTCTCTCATCACCATCCCGTACCTGCAAAATGAATATCATCACGTTAACAAAACTCGGAAAATAAATGACTCTACTGTTGCTTCTTTCAATTTATTAATGATTTCCATCCTCTTATTCACTGAATTCATCCAACAGAAACCAAATCTTTTACGCTCGACCTGCTTAATATCAACGTATGTGTTCACTCAATTGAAATGCCATTCACTTGTCAATGCTCTGCTATTCAATTATGAATTTCATCAATTAATAGGTAGCGAGCCAATGTATCAGGCTTCACCATCACCAAATGGATTGTCCAGACATTTTAGATGGAAACGATGGCAAGCATAAAGTGCACATAATTCAGGGGTTGTGGTTTCCTATTAGAAACGTCCCTGCCTCGCGATCTGCTGGACTTAGATTCTAGTCACGCTCAAGCTCAATAGTTTCTTATAGTGTCTTCAACCTTATCCTCCTTGTGAGCTAAGGGTGGAGGGTTTGGGGGAGCTGCCATGGACTGGTCCTCGAAGGTCCTAGCTTGGGTGGAGAGGGGGCCTGAACACTGATCAAGTGTATATATGGTCAATCTCTTGCCTCTGCCATTAATGAGCGACCTTTTAACACTTAATTAAATTTTTATACAAACATACATAACAAAGGACACCTGTCTATTTTTACCGGATGATATGCTGTAAAATAATTATCACAGCGCAATTTATTTATAACAGAATTCTAAAAACAAATTAAGATGCAAGTATGCTTAAAATGTAGTTTCTTCTTTCCCTCCATCATCATCCTTCCCAAACTGCCACCGCTATCCAGCGTTCCTTCCTCATTCAATTATCCATCACCATTTACCTCTCCCTCAATTTTCCCATAAGTAGCCAACGTTGATTTTCAAGAGGTCTGTCTGTCTGTCTGTCTGTCTGTCTAAATGGAAATTTTGTAGTATCTATTTTAGATTAGATTGAAGAGCATATATTAATATGGGCCACATAACCCGGCGCTGGTACCTGGGAGGCCATCTAACGCCCAGCTAATAAGTTGAGTGTAGACAGCAAGATGGAAGAAAGGAAACAGGAACGGAGGTTTATCATTAACATTATCATTATTATTATCATTATTATTATTACCATTATCATCATTATTACTACTACTATTATTATTACTACTACTACTACTACTACTACTACTACTACTATTATTATTATTATTATTACTAACCTTCAACCCTAGTTGGAAAAGCAAGATGCTATAAACTCAATGTCTCCAACAAGGAAATACTCAAACGATGAGAAATAATGAACTATTAAAATAAAGTATTTTAAACAGTTACATCAAAACAGATATTTCATATATAAACTATAAAAAGACTTATATCAGCCTATTCAACATAAAAAACATACGCTGCAAGTTTGAACTTTTGAAGCTCTACCGATTCAACTACCCAATTAGGAAGATCATTCCACAACTTGGTCACAGCTGGAATAAAACTTCTATAATACTGCGTAGTACTGAGCCTCATGATATAAAAGGTCTGCCTATTAGTTCTACCGATTCAACTACCCGATTAGGAAGATCATTCCACAACTTGGTCACAGCTGGAATAAAACTTCTATAATACTGCGTAGTACTGAGCCTCATGATATAAAAGGTCTGCCTATTAGAATTAACAGCATACCTAGTATTAAGAACAGGATGAAACTTTCCGGGAAGATCTAAATGTAAAGGATGAAGAGAATTATGAAAAATCTTATGCAAAATGCATAACGACCTAATTGAACGACGGTGCCAGAGATTGATATCAAGATCAGGAATAAGAAATATAATAGACCGTAAGTTCCCGGCCAACAAATCAAGATGAGAATCAGCAGTTGAAGACCAGATAGGAGAAAAATACTCGAAAAAAAGGGTAGAATGAAACATTAAAATACTTCAGAATACATTGATCACCAAATATCTTAAAATACATGAAGAAAGGGTAGCTAAAGGAATATGTTAGGTTATGATATGACCTGAGAGAGAGAGAGAGAGAGAGAGAGAGAGAGAGAGAGAGAGAGAGAGAGAGAGAGAGAGTGGTGTTCACTTATATGCAAAACTAAGTTCTCTAAAATCTCCCCTAAGCTCGCATGTTGAAATCGTTAATGAAATAAACAAGAAAATTATCTTTTAACGCCTGAATTCAATTTGGCGTTGTCGAGGAATGATTTTTAAACAGTGAACCTTTCGACAACTAACCTTTATGAGGTCCTTCCTAAATTTGGGACACTTGGATATCTAGAATTCAATACCACAAATTTGAATAAATGTATCGAGTCTCTGAAGTTCTTTCGAGACAGGTGCCAGTTAAATAAAACTAGATAAGAACTAAAACTAATTTTATACTACTCAATCTTATTCTTGACGCAAATAATTACAGCTGATGATCTTCGGAAGTCTTGCCCTGTGAACATAAACTTAAGTGGAAGCATTATGAGTCGCAATTTTACATTCCTAATATTACTTTTAGTATATATAAAAATGCTATTTTCATCCTCAAGAGTAATTAGAATATTTGACAGTATGAGTCTTATGATTTAGCATTACATGGACATGATAATGATATAATTTTTATCAATATGTGTATAAATCTTTAATAAAAAGGAATAAAATATTAAACAAAAATTCTCTCTAAAAACATACACGTAAAGAGAGGTATTGCCAACAGTATTAAAATTAACACAGAGTATAAAACTACTTCCACTTTAAATATTACTAACTAATGTACACTAATCGTCATAAGTGACGGCTAAATATTTAGATAGATATGCACACAGGAACACACACGCCCCGCCACCCTCTCACTTAGGCATGACTACTGCCTCATCCCCCTACCTGAGGGACGAGGAGATATGAGCATGACCGAATATATATATATATATATATATATATATATATATATATATATATATATATATATATATATATATATATATGTATACATATTACATAAACTCCACGAGACAACTCCTTGCACTCAAAGTAAGTCGTGTGTATGCATAAAGTTCTTAGGATAACAACGAAATCCCTGAAAACTGTTTTCAATAAAGATTTCCCTCCGAATCATCTCGCTTTTCGGAAATGGAAGCGAAGGAATCTCCCGTACAAAGGAAGAAAAGGATCAATCTTCGTTCTCAGATGCTCTTTCCCACTCTATATTTTGATGTCTGGTGGAAAGACTTTACTGCAAATATGAATTCCTCCCTCTCATAGATGAAAAGGTCAGCAGAAAAAGAAATGGTCAGTTGGGATTGTTCCAAAATAAACATCATGCAATATAAGGGTAAAGTTTTCTAAATCTAAGTGAAATGTTAACAATTTTAATCAATTCTAAACCAGTATTTTATAAAATAAGAAAAAGAAAAAATTCACCAATACCTTCACCTTTATGAAAGGTAAAAAGAAAAACCTCTATGTATATGCACACACACGCACACATACACACACACACGCACACACACACACACACACATATATATATATATATCCATATTTGCAAGAGATAAGAGTCTGTTTCTAAAAAAAAAAAAAAAAACTGAATAGGATTTAGCAAGAACATATGTAAATTGGCCACCAGACATTGGGCTTCACCATTTCCTCCCCAGATAAAGGTGCCTCACCTAAAACCCTCCGGGTCACGTTTCCTATTTCAGGGAATATTTTTCTTGAAAACATTCGGATATGAAGTTTTCGTTCACAAGAGAGAGAGAGAGAGAGAGAGAGAGAGAGAGAGAGAGAGAGAGAGAGAGAGAGATTCAAAGTCAAAATCACTTATTACATCAATAATAATGATTACATAAAATGAGTAAAATAATTATATACACATAGATGCATTCATACACAATCCGTCAGATGGATTTCACCTTAAATCAGTGAATAAAAAAGAAAATGTATATATATATATATATATATATATATATATATATATATATATATATATATATATATATTCTATACGTTGCTTAAACACAAATATAGGAGTGATGTAAACTTAATAGTTAAATATATATGTTAAAAGGAATTATGTTTGAATTTTTATAAAAAGGTCTATGTACACTTAGAATCAAAGGAACGCCGACACTCGGAGGAAATCTATCGTCAGATGTCTCTAGTGTTCCCATGACAAAACAGCCTAGGTGTTGCTCTTCTTACTACTACGAAATGGGCGGAGCCTTCTCCAACCTTAGCGAACCAAAGACAGTAAAGGGCTGTCTTTGTTAGCAAAAGCATACAGCAGTTACAAATCAAGTTGCCATATTTCAATTCTTTATTATCATTTGACGTCTCAAATATCCACTGTAAATACAAAACACACGCAAATTATATATTTACAAATACACACACACACACACACATATATATATATATATATATATATATATATATATATATATATAATATATATACAGTGTATATATATATATGTATATATATATACATATGTGTGTGTGTGTAATACCAATTTTCGTGCCAGTGTCTCGGACCAGCGTTCGATTCCCCGGCCGACCAGAAACTATTATCTCTTGAGTTGATTCCCCCTTGGTTCTCTGATCCCGATGTATAGAGAGAATCCAGATTTTAAGGGAGTATAATATATGGCTTATATAAATATGAAAAACATGTCTAAATGTGCAAAATTTATCATTATATATATGTATATATAAGTATATGTATGTATGTGTGCGTGTGTGTAGAAATCACAAAAGCTAACACGAGATGAGCATAAGATAATTAAGTATTATACCCACGAAAGGAAAAATTAAAACAAACTCAATTCTCCTTTTGTGTTTATAATATATATATATATATATATATATATATATATATATATATATATATATATATATATATATATAATTTGATAACTTGAAGAAAATAGCAGATAACTTAAGAGCTAATATATCGGTGGTCTTTATAAAAAACGAAGGAAAAATAGCATTCGGGTTTACACCTCCATAAGCATCAACATCCATGAAGAGTGTCTTAATTCAATAGGACTCAAATGCTAAATTATTTAGTTTAGCCTGAGAAAAACAGGAATGAGGAAGATCTATTTTCTCTACACTCTACATACTGTCTGTTATGGTCAGCTATATCAAAACGTAATTATACGAAATCCCCTTTAATGTTTTATTCCCCCATAAATTAATTCATCATAGAAATTAGCAAAATAGTAACAGGTAAGAAAATAAAACCCAGCAAACACACACACACACACGCATATATATATATATATATATATATATATATATATATATATATTAACATTGATTAAAATCACGTGTGCTTGTGAGATATATATATATATATATATATATATATATATATATATATATATATATATATATATATATATATATATACACACACACGTGTAGGCTATGCGCGTGTGAAGGTACCCCGTTCCTAGTCTTCCCAGTTCATTTTCGTTTTGACGTTCCTCAGAGTATTCGTTTGACAAGTTCCTCTCCTCCTGCCGTCGTGCTTCTTGGTCGAATTTCTTTTGACGAACATCTTGAAGGCGTTTCATGACGACGGAATCAAATTGAACCATAGATCCCTTTGCAATTAAAATATACTTTTTATAATGACCGTAAGAGGTCTCGTGTCTCATTTTGCCTCTCCTGATGATGATGATTTAGACTGACCCGCCTATATACATGGCAGACCACGGGCCCTTGCGTTGGCAGCCCGTAAGGGGAACCGAGCGTTGGTTGTATCTTTTAAAAGCTGTTACTTGTGTTGGATGACACGAACACTGATGGCAGACAGATGATGATGAGTCTGACACAGAATGACGACCGAAGCTGGAGCCCGAAGTTCAAATCAGGGGCGCAGTAAACCAAAAATCTCCGATCCCAAACCCGTTCCTTCGTCGGTCCTAGATGATTATTTTTTTTATAAGAACGTGCTAACAGGAAGACGTCCAATTGGAGTGTCTCTCCTTAGAAGTTCTTCCTTTTAGAGAAAAAAAATACTTCGGATTGAAGAATTTTAGCTTTCTCTGGTCCTTCAATATTCTCTACTTCTGTGCAGTTTCTGCCTTATTCTGCACAATCTTTATTTTTGGATCTTCAACATTATGGGCTATACTTTCTCATTTCAAATCCACACAATCGTAAACTGATCAACAAATAATAACTAGTTCTCCTTTTCGGATACTTTATTTTTCCTGTCTCCCTTTTCTTCCTGTATTTTCTGTCCGAATCCTTTCAAATAAATCAGTTATCAGTCTTCAAGATTCTTTTGTCTCTCCATGAGGAAGAAGAAGTCTTCAAAAGATGAATCTTGAAGATTTCTTCTTCCTCATCTTCTTCAAGATTCTTGTTTTGCTTTTCAGGACTGCCTTCCTGATTCCACTTGTCGTTGATCCCCTTCTTCTCTGAAGAAAGAGGTCTTCAAAACAAGAATCTTGAAGACTTAATTTTTATCTCCATGAGGAAGAAGTCTTCAAAACAAGAATCTTGAAGACTTTTTCTTTCTCTCCAGGAGGAAGAAGTCATCTCCAAAACAAGAATCTTGAAGACTTCTTCTTCATGGAGAGAAAGAAGTCTTCAAGATTCTTGTGTTGCTTTACATGACTGTCTTCCTGATTCCACCATTCGTGTTTTTTTAAAAATAAGCTAGATACAGGAACTCTCTATTGTTGGCTGGGCAGGGCTCCCCCTTTCCTGCTAGCCCGAAAGGCCTCCCCCCTTCCCGCTGGCAGGGCGGAGCTCCCCCCTTCCCGCTGGCAGGGCGGGCTTCCCCCCCCTTCCCGCTGGCAGGGCGGAGCTCCCCTCTTCCCGCTGGCAGGGCAGGGCTCCCCCCTTCCCGCTGGCAGGGCGGGGTTCCCCCCCCCCCACCTTCCCGCTGGCTGGGAGGGCCTCCCCCCTTCCCGCTGGCCGGGCGGGCCTCTACCCTTCCCGCTGGCCGGGCGGGCCTCCCCCCTTCCCGGTGGCCGGGCGGGGCTCCCGCCTTCCCGCTGGCCGGGCGGGGCTCCCCCCTTCCCACTGGCCGGGTGGGGCTCCCCCTTTCCCGATGGCCGGGCGGGGCTCCCCCCTTCCCGCTGGCCGGGCGGGGCTCCCCCCTTCCCACTGGCCGGGTGGGGCTCCCCCTTTCCCGATGGGCGGGCGGGGCTCCCCCCCTTCCCGCTGGCCGGGCGGAGCTCCCCCCCTTCCCGCTGGCAGGGCGGGGCTCCCCCCTTCCGGCTGTGTGTGTATAATATATATATATATATATATATATATATATATATATATATATATATATATATATATATATATATATATATATATAATATACACGTGTGTGTGTATATATATATATATATATATATATATATATATATATATATATATATATATATATATATATATATATATATATATATATATATGTCAGATATATATGCATATATGTATATATACACACATAATTGTCGTACAATTTGGAGAATTGGCAGTAGCCTACTAGACACAGATCCCGATATAGCAGGGATAAATTGACCCTCCAAGGGCATATGACAAGTAATAATCTAGAGAAAAAAAAAAAAAAAAAAAAAAAAAAAAAAAAAAAAAAAAAAAAAAAAAAAAAAAAAAAAAAAAACAGAATTCTGATGCTGTAATTTTCAGCACAGTTTGAAGGCTCTATGATGGTTGCTTCTTCAGGTCGTTTTCTTCGGTAGTATGGTGGAAACTCTTAAACTGGACTTTTGAATCTTCTCAGGACTGGGTTCAGTCATACGAGGGACTTATTTCAGGCCACCATCTTCACAGAATGCAAATTCTTCCATGTAGATTCCAACTGTTCCTTGAACTGATATAGTTCCTTAAACATCAGAAACCAGCTGATCAAAGATGTCTCAGTCGCCATGAAACACTGTTCCTTCAGGTTGATCCTTAACCACATCACTATTACTGTTTACTGAAACTGATTACTGTCCAGCTGCTACGTTCTCATTTACATCTTCTAGTAAGCTGTCCAAAAACCAGGGTAATAAAACTAGAAAAATATACATGTACCGTACAAAAGAAACTATACAATACGAACTGAAAATGCTAAGCTAAAAAGGGAGAGAAACATTGCTTACAACCTTGAAATTAAGTTCTTTAAAGCGCACCCACCCCTTGCCCCATTGGTACCATAATTTAGATAGCTTTTGTGCATTTGTTTACGAACTCTAGCCCAAAATTAGTTCTTATACAAATATAATTCTATTTTATCTATTGAAATCCTTGGGGTCTTGTACCTTAAAAATGGCGTGACTTTATCTTTTTTTTCCTGTCGTTTCACAAATCGCAACAGCTTAGTTAAAAATGAAGTTTGTAATTTTAACACTGAAATGAATAACGCGGAGTCAAGCTACCAACTAATCATAGAGTTCATCTGTAACACAACTGGTATGGAATGAACATCTTGCCTCCCCCCCCCCCCCCCCGCCAATCTCATTTGACTCTCAATATTCTCTCGTCTCTCACTCCTTCTTGATCTCACCCCTTCTCTCTCTCACCACCCTCGGACTCTTTCACCCCTTCTCATTTCTTCGCCAACCCCCCCCCCCCTCTCTCTCTCTCTCTCTCTCTCTCTCTCTCTCTCTCTCTCTCTCTCTCTCTCTCTCTCTCTCTCTCTCTCTCTCCATAATAAATGATAAAAGATATCGTCGAGTTTATATCCCCCACTTACATGAAACTCAATTTCAAAATAAATATCATCTTGAGAAACATTACAAGTTCCATTCTCTAGAGACATGATGTTCGTGAAGTGAATTTTTATCTCACCAAGAGTTGGAATTGTTGGAAGACAAACAGGCAAGAATGGAAGTAATTATGTGGTTTCTGGAAGGGTTACAAAGCGATTATGTCAAGGGCTGCTGGCTAATTACCTCTAATACCAAGTGTTTTTCGTTGGAAAAATTATATCATTAGTGAAACGCAAAAGGAATAAGAAATCTTTCCTTTGCCAAGTCACAGAAAATCTTAAAAAAAGTTAGTGGTTCTTTGTTAGATTAATAAAAATAAGTAGTTATTTAACCTGGGGTAAACTATATTTTACACATCAAGACTTTACCTACATTTCTAACTTGCCATTGAACCCATAAAAATAATTAATTCACACCATAATATGACTATAAAATATATCTCTTGCTAAAACCCCAATCGGCTTTCCCGACCAAAAATGGAAAGATGTGTCTTCTGCCGTCTTTTCAGCTCTATATTTCTGTTTCAAGATTTCACTGGATTCGCAAACTGTATTTCATGGCCTCTATCGATTCCTTCCATTGCCAGAGGGCGTTTAGGGAATTGAAAAGGAGACAGCAAAGGGCGAAATGGACAGGGCGGTTCCTTTCACATATCCTGAAGTGCAGAGGAACAACATTTGCAATTGCATCCGCGTTATCGAAGCAATATGAAATGGTTTCCACTAAACTGAAGAGACAGTTTAGAAAATTATTATATAACTTACAATATTAAATTCTCAACGTCTCAATAAAAAGAAAAGTCAATGTCTCCCACACATCAAAAAAAAAAAAAAAAAATCACCAAGGGGAAAATATTTCCTTCATAATTATACCAAGAGGCGTTTGCCATTTGCGTTTATTCCCGAAGACCTTTCTTTGCTCCTTCAAGAGACAATCAAAGGCAGCAGATCTTAAGTAAATATACAAATGATCGCAGTTCCTTCTGCAGATTATTATTATTATTATTATCATTATTATTATTATTATTAAAATATGTGCATAAATCTAAATAGCGAAATTTTTATATACTTGTAGTTCCCTGACAGCCAAATAGCTCCCTTGAAAGAGGATACAGTAGTTTGAAATTGTAGATATAGCAAATAATACCGTATCAATGTTTAAACTGAGAATACATTTTCTTTTCGTAGGTTTATATAGAGAACTTCACAGAAGATCTTCTGTCATTTCAGAAATAAAATAATTGCTCTTGGTTTAGAAAAACACATACGCTGTACCATCGAAATTTACCTTAGGAGTCATTGACACGAACTTGAGAAATGTAAACCAGAGTGGAAAATCTTATTAAAACTAAATACTATAAAATTCTATAAATAACTTTGGAATATATGAGAAATGGCTCGGATTCAACATATCTATCCAGATAGATTCAAAGAAATCCAAATGAGCAAGAAAGTCGCCTCACTAAATCAGAAAAGAAACTTAATTACAAGCAGCCTATTATTACACTGGCCGGAACACTGACGATCTTCGGGGGAAATCCAATTATAGCTGACAAATCTTCAATAATCAAATACTTTTGTAAAAGGGACCAAAATACTATCTTGAATGATCATAACCTTCAACGTGAATAGGGCCGTTTCTTTAGTGAATAAAATGCTGCAAAAAATCTTCATTATTTGATAAAGATTAAGAGCAAGTGTTTCGATACATACATACATACATACACATATACATATATATATATATATATATATATATATATATATATATATATATATATACATATATATATATATATATATATATATATATATATATATATATATATATATATATATGTATATATATAGGGTAAAAAGATGAATTTTTACCCTATATACATATACATACATACATACATATATATATATATATATATATATATATATATACATATATATATATATATATATATGTATATATATACATATATATATATATATATATATATATATATATATATATATATAGGGTAAAAAGATGAATTTAAAAACGCATGTAAGATTGAGAGAATCCTAAAAAGTAGGTAAAATGGAACAACCTATAAATGGCTAAAGATTATGATTATGAGAAGAATAAGGTACTGACTATTACCAAATTTCGTTCTAATCAAAACTTTCGCATATCGCTCAAAAATTTCAATAATTTATACCTGAACCTAAATTAAACCCCAAAATAAATGTCAGACCCAGGTCAAAATTAAGACCCAAAAGAAGAAGAATATTAAAAGAGGATTAGTCGAGGAATCGATAAAACGCAACAAAAGTAAATAAATAGAAGAATATATGTGTTGCAAATACCACCAGGAAATAGACTCGATCCTAAATCTAAAGCCTTTTGGATCAACGCCAATACTTCTAGAAGGATCCTTCTAAAGTTGTGGTGACTTATCGGCTTGTCTGTAATCTCATCGTCATTGTGAACAAGGGATGGGGGGGGGGGGGGGAGGGGAGCCTAAAGGTCTACCTGTTGAGTTATCATCCCTTACGAACCAATCAGCTGTTACATAAACATGATATTAGCTGAAAGATTATTTTCTAAACGAAAAGATTATTTACATAGATTTGTGACAGGTCGATAAGGGTCTGAACGGAAAGACAAGCTCACATGACCAGTTTATTCAAACAAAAGAACAAGCTTATATACAAACGATTGAAGATAACATTGGCATAAAAACTTTAACTATATGAAACAAGCAATGGTAAGCTGAAGCACGTTTTTCTATTATTAGAGAGAGAGAGAGAGAGAGAGAGAGAGAGAGAGAGAGAGAGAGAGAGAGAGAGAGAGAGAGAGATAGCACATTACAGTGTATGAGTGTGTTTGAAATTTATGTGCATTACAGATTTGAGTGTGTGTATATATATATATATATATATATATATATATATATATATATATATATATATATATATACATATATATACACACATAAAAGATCTAAATGTTGTTACTGTTCTTAGAGTATTTTAATCTAATTTTTCATTACTTCTCTTGTAGTTTTATCAATGTTCTTATTTATTTACCTCACAGGGCTATTTTTCTCTGCTGGAGCCCTTGGGCTTATATCATACATCTTTTCCAACCAAGGTTGTAGCTTAGCTAATAATAATAATAATAATAATAATAATAATAATAATAATAATAATAATAATAATAATAATAATAATAACTGGGAAACGAGTAAGTCTTTCAAACCATATACCCCGCCATTTTAAGGCCTTCTACCCTTGCTCCTTTTAACACGGAATTATGAACTTTTTCTTCAACCTTTATTTTTCCATTCTCTCCGCATGACCAAAGTCCCTAAATATACAAGTAGTGCTAAAGGCTAAATCAACGCAGTAGGAGGATTAAGATCTGACTAAGAGTAGTCACAAAAACAATTTGAAAAATAAGTAGATTATAAATGTATATGGTTTGTTAGGACTCATCAAAACCTTTAGACGTCATTGGGTATAGAAAAAAAAAATGACAACCAAATGAAAATAATGTGAAATAGATGTAGTTGGATGAATAACAGAGCCTTGGAGGAGTGTAATGAGTAAATGGTTTTCAGTAAACTGTGAGAGGTCATTTCTAAATCAAAATGACCTTTGTTAAAACTTTGTATAAAGGTAACTTCAATGGTCTTTGTTCTTCAGATTCTTTTCTGGACACAAAATGAAGTTTCTACAGCGAAACAGTGAAAGAGGGGGCGGGGGGAACATTCATAATAGCTATCGTTTGACTGTAGAAACTTCATTGTATGCCTAGAAAAAAAATATGAAAAACTGAGACCATTGAAAAAACCGTTATACAAATTGTAATCAAAGTAAAAAGATTTGGATTTAAGAATAGCCTAACGCCTTTAAAGAATGGATAAAATAGCATTTCAGGAAAATATTTAGAAACTACAGATATCTTTTACCAATTCTCGTGAAATTAAGAAAAAAGGAAAATACTAATAACTTAATAAACTTTCAAAATTGGTTTTGCATTCAATTATGAATCCATCGACCAATTACCTTCTGAGATCGAAAATACATCATTTTAACCTCTAAATCAGCTTGTGATCTTAGAGCTCCTAAAAGGTAAAATGTATTCAAGGAAATAAAAACCATTTGCCAAATAACTTCTAACAACTTTAATTAAAATCGGATTAAATGTAAATTATGTAAATCATAAATAATAATGATGATGATAATAATAATAATAATATTATTAATCATCATCATAATAATAATAATAATAATAATAATAATAATAATAATAATAATAATAATAATAATAAAACATACATTTCGACATTCTTTATATTTACTCCAGTTGAGTTCATTTCAAATATATAAAAAGAAGGACTTTTCACTGGCCATTCCATCCACTGTTGTTCGTTCTCCATTGTTACACAGAATGAGTTCCATTGTTCCATGGATTCAGTTGTGTTCTTTTGTTCATATCCTTTGCATGCAGATCTTCCCAAATACTACCACCCTGTTCGCAATACTAGGAGTGCCGTTAATTTAAGAGGTAATCGTTCTCCATCGCAACGATCAATAATACACAGTATTCTAGAAGTTTCATCTATTCCAGCTGTGACCAAGATGTGGAATCAACTTCTTAATCTAGCCGTTGAATTGGTGGAACTTCTAAAGTTCAACCTTACAACGAATCTCCTTATGTTGAACAGGCTGACATAAGTCTGTCTTTATAGTTTATACATGAGAGATCTATTTCAATGTTGTTACTGGTCTTAGATTATTCTAGATCAATTGTTTATTATAGCACTTGTAGTTTATCTACTTCCTTTTCTCACTGGGCTATTCCCTTTTGGATCCCTTGAGCTTATAAGATTCTGTTTTTCTAACAAAGGCTGTAGCTTATAATAATAATAATAATAAAAATAATAATAATAATAATAATAATAATAATAATAATAATAAATGTTTCGTTTTGTAGTATTTAGAATAACTGATCACTGCTACAATGATTACAAAACTTTAAAGCAACAATAAGACGTGTCTTAAATTCTGCGGTCACAGAGTTAGAAAAAATATAATCATTATTATTACTATCAATATCAATATTCCCGTTATTATTTTTGTTAATAACATTATCATCATCATCATATAAATAATGATATCAAATCCCAAGCAGACAGTAACATAGAACTGACAATTAATCCTAAGAATAAATATCTCGCTTTGGTCTCCTAGGTTTGTTGGATTGGAACAACTGGGGAACCTTACATAGATTTAAAAAAGGGCAATATATTTTGTTTCAGACGACAGAAAGCAACAAAGAAAATGGAGTGGGATTTTATATTAATAAGAATCTTGCAGTTAACAGAAGAATTTTGTAGCAGTAGTGATAAAATTGAAAGATTAATTATCAAACTAAATAGGAAGTATAAACCGAAGATCGTTCAAACGTATGCACCAACAACATCCCATACAGAGGAAGAAATAAAAACTTTTACGAAGATCTGGAGATATTTATGAAAAACACATAAGACTCAATTTCCATTGGCTTTGGGTGATTTCAGTGCTATTATTATTATTACTATCATTATCAAACGCTAAGCTACAACCCTAGTTGGATAAGCAGGATGCTATAAGCCCAGGGGACCCAACAGGGAAAATAGCCCTGTGAGGAAAGGAAACAAGGAAAAATAAATTATTTTAAGAATAGTAACAACATTAAAATAAATATTTCCTATATAAACAATAAAAAATTTCAACAAAACAAGAGGTAGAGAAACTAGATAGAACATAGTGCCCGAGTGTCCTTCTCCTAAAAGAGCTGCTTACCATAGCTACAGAGTCTCTTCTACCCTTACCAAGAGGAAAGTAGCCACTGAACAATTACATTCCCATAGTTAACCCCTTGGGAGAAGAATCTGTAAAGAATAGGCCAGAGTGGTATCTCAACGGGCGGCTGGTGCCCTGGCCAACCTACATCGCAAAGTAGGTGAAAAGATGAGAGAATCGGCAGTAGATAAATTTGGTGGAGGAACAAGGAATGACAGAGGAGACATGTTTGTGGAATTTGCTAAAATAAACAATTTTAAAATCATGAACAACTGTGGATGTGCCTATCTAAATATTTAGCCAACATTATTGACGGGTCGCGTACAGTACTTCTATATAATAAAACTGAGTAAAAACAAAAATGGTATGAAGTATTTTATAATAGAAAAGATAAAAATACTTTCAAATATAACAAGATATTATATTAGTTTCGTCCACATTCCTCAATGTGAATCCTCTCTAAATACTATGGTCATTTATAGACTTTATAATTATAATCAGCGCACAACCTCCTTTTAAGTCAGGAATCAAGTTACTTTTATATAGATGTTTCAAAGATACATAAGCATAATAATAATAATAATAATAATAATAATAATAATAATAATAATAATGATTTTAATCTTCAATAAATCTCATGAGTGAACGTACAGAGAGAGAGAGAGAGAGAGAGAGAGAGAGAGAGAGAGAGAGAGAGAGAGAATGCACAATTTCTCAAATAATAACGATTCAATCTGCGTTTCAATAACAACAGGAGATTCAATAACAACAACAAGAGATTCAATAACAACAAAAGGAGAGCCACGAAATTGAAACTGCCACTTTCACCGACTCCACCAAACTACCGTATAATGATATTCCCGCTCAGAATCATTACAATTGACCTTTGGAACTCCAAAGACGTTTGAAAGTTTTTCTGCTATCAAAGGGTAGTTATAATTAGACGTTTACAAGCTCAGGAGGAGTCGCTTAAAGCCGAGAGAGAGAGAGAGAGAGAGAGAGAGAGAGAGAGAGAGAGAGAGAGAGAGAGAGAGAGATGATTGAAATTGGGAGACTGGAAAACCAAAATTTATATTCCTTTCAGTCATCTGAAACATTGTGATGTCAGAAAGGAACGTTTTTCTGGTAAGAATTTTCCCTTTCATTTTTGAAAACATAATAAAAGTGTTCATATCTCATCCGACATTAATAACATAGTCAATTTATCACTAGTTTTATACTGGGAGAAGTGTATTCACTTACTCAAATCCTTTATGGATCTAAATTGCACTTGATTAAAATTGCATTAAAATAAAACACAAATTTTCCTTTTTTTCTTGCACAGAATCAAAACTACATATAAATAAAAAATATTTTTTCCTTCCCCCTTTTCACAAATAAACATTCCTGTCTCTTAAAAGAGAAATCATTTTTTCTTTTGAGGAGTCCCAACAACAGATGAGGGAGGAAAAACACAATCCTTAAATTTTTCATCTTCATAATTTCCACACGAATAAATAGTCCTTCATAACTTCTACATCTAATCCAACATAAAAAAAGGATCCATTGAAACTATTGGGAATTAGGTCAGGATCCGAAACCAACAGGGAGGTCGAGTAAAACAAGAATAAAGAGATAAAGATTCTTTAAAAAAAAAAAAAGTCATATACTCTTCAATATACCTCTGATTTCCTGCCGTTTGATCACAATTATCTCCCCTATATAACAAAGAGCAATATATATATATATAATATATATATATATATATATATATATATATATATATATATATATATATATATATATTACTTTTCATACCATACACACATGACATGTGGTTTGGCCTAGAAAACAAGCTTGTTGCACATGCAGATGATGCTACTCTGCATCAATTCCATCCTTTAAATGTAGATCTGGGGTTGGCGAATCCCTTAATAGAGATTTAGCTAAAATTATTGCATGGTGCAAATTATGGGGTATGAAGTTGAAGCATAACAAAACTCAAAGTATGATTGTAATTAAGTCAACGACAGTGGCTCCTTAACATCCGGATCTCAGTATTGATAATGTTTCTTTAACTCTGTATGACTCTTTTAAAATTTTAGGTGTGATTCTCGACAGCAAATTTACTTTTGAGAAACACATTAGGTCTGTATCTTCTTCTATTGCACAAAAATTGGCTTATTGAGAAAATCTTTCAGGATTTTCGGTGATGAATCTATTCTGGAGAAGTGTATTAATACTTTCATTCTACCTTGTTTTCAGTATTGTTCTCCTGTCTGGTCTTCAGCTGCTGATTCTCATCTTAATTTGTCGGATAGAAACTTACGGTCTATTAAATTTTTATTCCTGATCTAGATAGTAATCTTTGCCACTGTCATTCAATTAGTTCATTATGCATGTTGCAAATTTTTTTTTCATAATTCTGTCTATGATTCTGTGTGTGGGGATAAAAGTGGGGGTCCTACAGCTTGAAGTCAGTGATGACAGGACCTGATAAAGGGAACAAATACAAACAAAATTGCAAAACGTCTTATTACAACTTTATCTGTTACTGATGAAAACATTATGAAACAAAATAACATTATGTAACGAGATCAGTTTTATGTAGCAAGAAGAATGATATAAGTTTTGATCAACATCAAACATATAAATGACACAATAATGACGATTTATATGGTTGTTTGGTTTCTATCTCTTCCCCAAATTCTTTCCTCCCTTCAAAATGACGTGTCCATTTTCTCCTCGTGAGGAACAATATCATTCTTTCTATATTTGATTCTCATTGAAATAAGTAAATTCAGTTCTGACTCAGAAACCTTTCCAATGAAAACAATATCGTTTAGGGATGTGAACTTCTTTAGAAGTGAGATTGCTGGCCTGACGTTCCATTTGCAATGCAAATTGATTGACAGGTTTCAAATAAATATTCGGCTCAATGCAACCAAAACACTTACCCTTTTTCAATGTTTTTTTTTTTTTTCACTAATGTGTCTTCCACTGTTATTTTCATTACATCATACTTTTCAAGGAGATAAGAAGCCTTTGCAGTCTTTTTAACATTGTCTATTTCAAGTTCAATTAGTCGATTGAGATCATGCCGTATCCCTGTCTTTGCATCAAAGCAGATGTATTGCTTGCCTTCTTTCCTTCATTCTTTGCAAAGGACGACTTAAAACATTGCTTGCTCTCTATGCGATAATGCATGTTGCATAAGATTTTTTATAATTCTGACCATCCTTTATATTCAGATCTTCCCAGACAGTTCCATCCTGTTCTTAATACTACTATCGTTTCCAGAGGCCGTGTAATAATGTTTTCCCCAAATATTTAACAAACCGCCTTATGAATTTCCATGAAACTACAGCAATGAATGTTTCAAACATTGGCCTAATTTTTGGTGGTACAATGAATTGACAGATGTGCTTAATTAACCCGTTTACTCTTAGAAAAAAAAGGGAACTTCTTCCCTTCCTTCAGATCGTTTCGAAGAGGTGTTACTTAATCACGTAACTGTGACGCAGAGGTTCCCCCCAACCCTCCTTCGGTGTTTACACCTATTGCTATCCTAGTACTCCCCCCCCCCCCCTTCCTTCTTGCCTTCTTTCCTTCATTCCCATTGTTATTAGGCTACCGAGTAAATCCCTGTTAGGAAAGACTGTGTACTGCACATATAAAATGAGCCGGAAGAGCAATAAAATGTTTTATGGTGATAGATAATGATTAGATGGTTAACACAAATTATCAAACATAATAGAAGAGGTTTAAAACCGAGGTGTGGAATCGCACTGAGAGATATTCTACTCGGACTCCTACACATTTTAGATTTGCAACTAAAAAATTAAACCAAATTATAAAAATAAAATAAAAACATTAGTAAAAATAGAAAACAATTTTTATTCCTCGAGAGTGATGATGAGTAAAATGTATAAGTGTCCATTTTTTTCCATCCCTCATAAATCTATGGTTTCCAGCAATTGGTGATAACATTATTTTGGAAAAGCAAAGCTACTGAATACTTTGAAACGAGTATATCAGCTAGGCATGTAGACAATGTCAATGGATTTCTCAAAGTAAGGTTGATTGGTTCATCAATTGAAGTCTGGTATAATTCCAGTGACAAAGTCGCAATGATATTTGTCACATACCTTTTAAGTAACAAAAATAGGTACTGGTACTTATAACGTAAATAAATATATAAAACTATAGGTTGAAATACAATAAATCTTCTGTATGCATGAACATACACACACACACACACACACACACATATATATATATATATATATATATATATATATATATATGATTTCAAAATTTATCAAATGGCCGATGTCAATGCCCTTATATGAAACATCTTTTAGAAGTCTACCTTCTAAGGA
>NC_090727.1:89669960-89692050 GCF_036898095.1 Palaemon carinicauda | reverse complement strand
ATAGGCTGGCGCCAAATCAGCTGACGTCCAAAAGGCCGTGCCTAAATGACCGCGCCCAAACGGATGTGCCAAAACATACCCAACCCTTCTAAGAATCCTTGCCAGAGAGGCACCTCACACATTCCTAACTAATAAAGAAGCTGAGTAAATTAATTTGGGTAGGTAGAAGAGGCACTTGTCTGTCCGTCTGTCTGTCACTGTTAATAAACGTAATCTGCAAAAACTTAAACGTTAATATTCACCTAAAGACAGATCTCAGATCTTCGCAGCTTAAAACTGACATTAGAAAGAATATGTCTTCCTCTTAGACTCACTAAATTAAATGATACGCCACAATGGATACATATATAAGACACTGGCACAAACTGTCCTTTCCGTTTTAATCAATATAATACCCTAAACCATACACAACTTTACATAATCAAAACTACCCGACCAGCTTTCCTATCATTAACAAAATGCGTCATGGCCTGATAGAAACAGGACACAATAATCAAAATGTGTGGCAAGAAAACAAAACAAATAGCAAAAGTTCAAACAATACCTTTAACTGAAGCACAGAGGCAAACTGTGGTTGCTAATGGGACTCTCCATTCTCGCAACGCTGAGGTAACTACAACACTCCTAAAAAGTTATGATGCACCAACAACTTCCATCGGGCATTCAATTACAAAAGGGCTGGAAAATAGGGAAAGGAGTGCGAGGGAGTCATTCTTCAATAAAGTGGTACAAAGCGGAACGGGATGTGGATATATGGTATGAACTATACACAGCAATTTGTGGGTAGTAATTAAAATCTGTGATGGAAGGGAGACAGTAGACGCAAGAATGACGGGTTTGGAAGGAGTTACACTAAAGAAATTACATGAAAGGGAGCATTTGAAAGATAGAAACTCAAGGTTTAAATGGAATGGTTGGTGTTTACGGTTAATACAGAGCAATTACAGATTGTGATAGAAAACTGCAGAAACAAGTGAAAGAATCTGAAAGTTGTTGAAAGAGGTGACGGTTGAAAGTGAATGGACCTAAATAAGGATATAAGGGTATATGGAAACCTGGAACATGTAGCAATCATGTTTATATAGCTATTTTTACATATTACTATTTTATAATTAAAGGCTCGAATAGAGGAGTAGGTGAAATATCGAAGATATCCAAGAATGTGCATGATATTTATAAAAGGTTTGAATAGAAGGAGTCTTGGAAAGAAATAGAGGTAAACTACATTAAGACAAACTCCACAAAAAGTTCAATATTGGGATTTGGCCTCTTCTCTAGTTTTTGAAATGCCTTCGCCATAATTGTCAGGTGTTCATTGTTCTACATAATATGCTCTATTGTTCCATAGATACAATGTTATTTTGATTGCCAATATGCTTGGTTTCATTTCAGGCATTTCAACTTTATTTCCTGTTTCCTTGTTGACAATGAAGGAACAAGGACAACTTTCGTTATCAACTCATCAACAAATAAAACTATATTAAAATGTAATAAATCAAAAAGGAAATAATGTAGTATCTTGTATATGGAAATGTTGGTGAGCTGGTCTCGGTCTAAAAATGTTGGTAGGTCATCGCTTCTTGGAATACGACGTTTCTTCATTCCCATGTTTAAAATGGCCTAGATTTTTATCCTTGGAATATGTTAATACTGGCGTGGTGTTTTACAAGCATTTGTTCCAAGATTTCAACCAATAGTTTTAAAAATAAAAAGGTTTATTCTACTTCAATACACTATCTAGAAGAAATATAAACTGTGCACTTACAGCGGCTAATTAATAAGTGCTGCTATTTAAAAATCGTTCAATTATACATCAATAAGCAACCATTATCTCTATCAATAAGGAATAGAAGAAATGCCTTTGAAACTGCAATGCAATACATGAGAATTAATGATTGAAGGGAATAGCCTATTTATAAAGGTAAGATAACAGATAAAGAACCCGCTTTTGGTACAAGCCATCAAAATACGAGTGTAAGAATTGAATTTACTTCCCCTTTCGTCTCCTCCCACGCCTATTGACACGAAGGGCTAACTGAAACTTTCCTTTTAGCAATAAAAATTCCACAATTGAAAATCTCGAAATATCTAATATACAGATTAAGGGCAGTACATTTCTAACTGCTCTCGTCATTGCCCTCATCAGTGTGACACTCTGGCAGCTTATTGGATTATACAGAGAGAGAGAGAGAGAGAGAGAGAGAGAGAGAGAGAGAGAGAGAGAGAGAGAGAGAGAGACGATGGTAACTATGCTTTATTTCCCTTGACACCCAAACTCATATCAGAACTAACACTGGCTTTTCTCCAACTAGTTATTATTCCCATGAGTCAGAAATAAAATGCAACAAGAAATAAAACACAATCCCTCATATAGAAAAGAAGTGTTATTGTTTTAAATATACAAGAATTACAAATATCATCCATACTACTGCAAGCACAAGTGAATAAAATATGTTGAATTTACCTCTACGTAATCCCGGCATCAAAGTTTAAAATTTACTTTCATAAGAGAAAAGATGGTTGTAAGTCGGGAAGGAGCTGGTAAAAGTGAGTGAGCTCAAAAGTGAGAGAAAGACTCCTTTGGCCGTCTGACCTTTCCAGAATATTTTCAAGGGAATGCAGGCTGTACATTTTTCTGGGTCCTTTCTAATCTCTCTCTCTCTCTCTCTCTCTCTCTCTCTCTCTCTCTCTCTCTCTCTCTCTCTCTCTCTCTCACCAGGTCGCCAAATTCATCTACAGAGTGATTCTAAAGAAACATTACGAAGATTAAAAGTTATCTCTATTCACACAACAATCAGTCTTAATAGTGTAATGTTATTGACATTGGTCGCATCAAGATATCATTCTTGAAACTATTTTTTCATGTATTAAAAAATGTTGAAAGTATTAACAAAGAATAAAGACAGGCGTTGACTGGGAATACACGGTATCGCTTTAGAGACTTTAAGGGTTAAAGCCCACTCATGAGTGGCTTAGGTAAGGGACAGTGACAATGCCCTAGCAGGACAATTCCCTAGAGAATAACCATATACACATATGATTAGCGACCAAGCCCCACTCCACCCAAGCTAGGACCAGGGAAGGCCAAGCAATGGCTGCTGATGACTCGGCAGGTAGACCTGAAGGATCGCCAAAATTTCCCACCCTTGACTCACAAGGATGCTGAGGTTTCAGACACTACAAGAAACTGTCAAGCTTGAGCAGGCCTCGAACCCTTGTCTGGCAGAACGCCAGTCAGGGACGTTTCCAATAGGCCACCATAACCCTTTAAGCTGAGAATTAAACCAGAGCACTCCTTAATGACAACAGATCACGTCAAATCCAAGTGGCGATGGCGTGTCACCAATACAAGTCATTTCTTTTTCTTATTGATCAATAAAAACAATTTTTTAAGTTTTAGTTACTTTCGTTCTATCATTCATAAAAACTTGAATAATTACAGAGATCATAATATACTTTATTTTTCAATGTAATATTCAATGAATCTTTTATAATCCCAAGATGAAAATTCTATTTAACCTTTAAATCTCCCAATCCTTCTCTCGGCATTATAAATAACTTGTTTCCCCCTTCTAATTATAGGGGATATCTTTAAAAGTCAATTATTCCACAAAGAAAATACTCGGTTATTTCTTCAAACTAGCACTTTAAAATTTATTTCATAACGTTCAGCGAATTTCTTCAACTCAAACTCTAAAGAATATACATACATACATACATACATACATACATATATATATATATATATATATATATATATATATATATATATATACGTATATATATATAGATATATATATATATATATGTATATATATACATATATATATATGTGTGTGTGTGTATAGTTCACTATTACATTCATTAATTTTCTGATTACCTCTTTTCGCAAAAAACATTTTTGGTACCCTGGCAATCTCACCTGTTATCCATCTTCTATATAAACCAATATTGTCTTTTTTGGATAGAAAATTACCTCTCAAGAATCGTTACTCTAACTCTTCACTTTATATTGAGAAAGAGAAAATAATCTGAAAACTTCATAAAACTCCTGGCATTAATATCTGCACTTTAATCTTTCCATATACATAGTAACTAAAGTTCAATTTACTGAATACTTGTGTATACCGAGTTAGTTGTGGATTCCAATAACGTTTCTGGTCGTTTATTCATAAATTACAACAGTGTACACGGCTTTAGTAACACCTTAATATGACGGCGCTGGAGCGGCAGGCCATTCAGAGATAAGACAGGGGAAAACCATGTGACGTAAAGAGATGGAAGAATGCGGGTCACTAAAAAGGTAACGGAGTCACTTAAAGCGAGCTTCAACACAAAATATTCTTTTTCAGGGAGTATGTTGGCCAAGACACCAGCCACCCCTTCAGATACTACCCCTAGTGTTATTGGCTCCTTTGACCGGCCATATAGTACTATATTGGATCCTTCTCTGGTTACGGCTCAATTTCCCTTTCCCTACACATACAATAAATAGTATGGCATATTCTTGACACACACTCCTCTTTCCTCATACACATAACAACACTAAGATAAAAAAAAAAAAAAATATTCTTCACTCAAGTGGCTAACTACTACATTGTAATTGTTGAGTGGCTACTTTCCATTTAATAATGGTACAAGAGACTCTGGCTAGGTTAAGCTGGTCTTCTAGTAGATGGACACTTCAAAATCAAACCACTGTCTTGGGTTTGAGTTCTCTTCCTTGACGGTTCAACTTCGGCACATGCCATACTTTTCACGTTATTGATGTGAAAATACGCAACTGAATTAAAAAAACGAAATAGACGGCAATCTTTAAAACAACAGCATGAGCTTTAAATAAATGACAATTTTTCCAGCAAAAAAAAAAAAAAAAAAAAACATATATCTATAAATTTTATTACCATAAACCCGTTGAAGGATCCTGTCTGCCACTCCAATATCTCCTGTGTTTGATAACCACCTCATACAAATGCAAATAACTAAGGAAATAACCAACTGTTTACATCGGAATTTACAGGTTGTTTAAGCTTCAAGGCCGAGATGAAAAATATTCAAAGGAGTCTTGAGAATAGGAAATAGATAGGATACAACTTTTGTTCATGTAATTTATATATATATATATATATATATATATATATATATATATATTATATATATACATATACATATATATGTATATTTACAGGTATACATATATATATTTATAAATATATGTATATATATGTATATATTTTATATACATAAATATACATATATATACATATATATATATGTAATATATATATATATATACATATATATATATATATATATACAGTATATATATATATTTATATATGTATATACATATACATACATACATATATATATATATATATATATATATATATATATATAGAGAGAGAGAGAGAGAGAGAGAGAGAGAGAGAGAGAGAGAGAGAGAGAGAGAGAGAGAGAGAGAGAGAGAGAGAATATCGGGTACCATTACGCAGGGGAGAACTCATTATGTCAAAATCCGACTTGGTATTGGCACGACTTTAATTTGTTTTTCAAGCATTATTAAATGGAATACCTATTTTTTTCTAAACGAAAGAAGTGCAAAAAATATTATGTAGATATAACAAGGCACAAGATGTCGAGTCACAAGACACAGTTCATTGAATTTTCGTGCAACTAAAATACGTAAAAACACAATATTGATCACTTTTGAATATCATCGCTCATTTAAAGGCTTAAAGACGCCTCACAAGTGGCAGAGGTAAGGGACAGGGACAATATCATAGCAGAACAATGCCCCAGAGAGTCTAACATTTGATCAGCACCAAGCCACCAATCCAACCAAGCTAGGACCAGGGAGCACCAGCCAATGGCTACTGATGACTCAGCAGACTTAAAGGCTCCCCTAAACCCATCATCCTTACCTCACAAGAATGGTGAGGTTGCATACAAAACATAATAAGTTATCAAAATCATAAGAGCATTATGAATACCAACAAATGCTGAAAAAAAAGCAAATTAGGATAATGTGAAGGAACAAGGAAAGGTCTAACAAATCTTACAAAACGAATGAAGGCTAAGGAAAATTACTTCACATGAGAGATCAGAAAAGAGGTCTCCTTCCCAGAAACATTAAATTGGATTCGAAGGTGTCATTCATGTGTGCTGTTTGGGTGGAAAGACGCTCAAATGTGAAACTTTAGATCTCCAAGGATTTTCTCTGAACAGTGTAGAAGCGGTAATTCTATTTTCATTTTTCATTTCATGCTCGTTTTTGTCAAAATATTTTGGTAAAATTCCTACGCATTATAATAGACATTTTAGTTGTGTCTGGCTTTGCATAACGCATGTATGAATATGTACAGTATAATAATGATTAACTTTTGACTCCATTTTAAATTTCAGAAACCAATTTCAACTAAAAATGAACACTTGTTTTAAGAATACCAATTTCCAAAGCAAATATTAATGAACTTCTAGAGAATCTCGATAAAAAGGATCATGTGCGTATGGATATACAAAGTATTTTAACCTATCACAATATGCAACGAGAGATCAATTTGTTCCCCAAGATAATATTGCAATTAACCATTAAAGGACAAAAATAATGCCTTCAGAAAATGACACAATTACAGATTCCGGCCTTGGCCATAACTCCCTATACTGTTCCCGGCATTGCTTATTGACTGACATCCCTTTTCCCTTTTATTGAAAGCGTGACGCGACTGAGGTCTGGAACTGGGCAGTTGCTGTCTGTTACTAGAGAGTGAAATGGAAAAGTTCTACTATAATCTTTTTTTAAAATAATTCCTCAGTTTCCCCAAAAATGATGAAGAGAAGTCCACTCATAGCCACAATTCTTTAGCCCTTTTAAAAGACTTTACGAAGGTTGGGATATTCAACTAATATTTATATAAAACAAATAACTAATGATATGGTCCGTTGAAAGCCTAATTCATGTTGATGAAACGCCGGCCTAAGCCATGTGACAGTCCAGGTACTTTGGAAAATAAACAAGCTCAATAATATCTTTTTTATATAAAAATAGAAAAACGTACTCAGCATGTCACACGACCTTTTTTAAAAAGGAAATATTGAGTTTTATCATTATTTCTAAGCAGTCATTTTTTCCCAAAAAAAAAGTTGTCAAGAAAATTGATTAAGGCGTTATATTTTTGCTCTTGTATCAAGTGGAGGAAGTAATTATGAAAAACTGTCGTTTCTTAACATGAGCAATGTCATACATAGAAAAATGAGGGGCCCAAACACTAAATGAATTTAATAGAGTCAAAAGGATTGATTTTTTAATCAAATAGAGCAGGTAAATATTGAATAATGTTTATGAATATGAAAGATATCCAGAATCTGCCGCTGAATCTACGAACTTCATATTTTGATGAAAGAACGATAAGCAAAATAAAAAACACCAAGTTAATAACTAGAAGGAAATAAACAAGTAAATAAAGAAGTGAAATACGAAACCGTCAACAGTCAAACTGTCACAACCGCCGTGAGGAACAGCGAGATGATCTCCCATCTAAAAAAATAAAATAATATCAAATCTCCTTATTTTTTCAACATGATTTAACAGAGCTGATGGTAAAAAAAAGTGTCCGCGACCTTGCCAGGATTCGAACCTGGAATCTTCTGATCCGTAGTCAGACGCGTTATCCGTTGCGCCACAAGGCCGTTCTTACAAATAAGGATTTAAGGCACTTACTTTTTATCAAGGCCACATAAACCTTCTTTACATAACTGCTATTGATAATTCACCACCATTTAAAAAAATTAAAATATTAAATTTTCATGTATGGAGATATTTGAAGGCCCCCACAACCCAACCACCCTTTTTTTTTTTTCTTTTTTTTTAAATACACACGAGCAGTGTAGGACCTTCCTCCCCTCGTTATATTTCGGTGTAACTTTGGGTATGGGCCAAAAGGCCAATGCCACCTAACAGACATACCGCATCCCCTCACTCTCTCTTCTTCCTATCATGTCCTCACCACTCAACAGGGCTTCAACTACATGTAGCATCTTATCCTGTACAATGACATGATTAATATACATATATAGAGAAATTGTCAAATAAGGAGGTATTTCTGTGATCAGAATAAATTGCCTTAAGTCCATTTTCCTGAAAAAGACTTTACAACTTGAGGTTCCTTACATGGGAATGGGTGAATAAGTGTAGGAGACAAGTTGATATTCGAGATTCTCGCTAAATTCAAAGCCAAGAATTATATACTCGTATAGACCTTATTTATAGATAGGTCATGACTACATAGAGCTGATATATATATATATATATATATATATATATATATATATATATATACACACACACATGTATATATATATATATATATATATATATATACATGTATATATATATATATACACATGTATATATATATATATATATATATATATATATATATATATATGTATATATATATATATATGTATGTATATATATATATATATAAAATAATCCTAAAACGAAAACTTAATTTAGTTGCATCTTCTAACATCCCTATGAAGGAGTGTTAGGAATATTTTCATGAAGCACATGTCATGTCGCACTGCATGTTTCTTAATAAGCGTAAAAAATGTTGGAAAAAATGAAAAGTGAGATGGCCTGATCCAGTATTCATAGGGACAAATAACTTATTCATCTTCACGGGTTTTGAGAACAATTGTACGAGATTTACAAAAATCAAAGTATTATTAAAGAATTGTGAATACTGAGCGCGAAGAGAGAGAGAGAGAGAGAGAGAGAGAGAGAGAGAGAGAGAGAGAGAGGAGAGAGAGAGAGAGAGAGAGAGAGAGTTAAAATAATTGTTTCATACAAGTATCTTCATCATCTGCTTCAAGACATCTTTCGTCACTCTGTGAGGGCTTAATTAAAAGGTGTCTCAAGATGCCTACTGGTCTCTGGATTCCCCCACAAGTTTACATCAATCCTTCATTCTTTATAAAATGTTAACAGAAAACATTCTACATTTAAAACCCCTTTCACTGAATATGACATACGTTACAAATACGACGACTACTCTCTAGGCTCAGCCTTAAACTAAATAAAACAAAAAGTGATTTTATTTTTTATATCATTTTTAATGAACATAAAAAAAAGAAACGTCCCGGTCTTCTTGCTAACAAAATGTTTATACGCTGGCTTCATAAAAAATGTGCGAAAAAAAAAAACCTTATTATAAAACTAACCAACACCGATGATCAGTTGCCTCAAGATAAATGGAACTAATCAGCTCTTATCTTTCATATAACGGAACAAAGGACCCAAATTTACAAACATTTCTGAGAAGACTCAAAGAAACTTAATCATTAATCGAAGACGTTAAAGCCAGCAACAAGAATGAAACATGAAAAAAGGCTTGACCAAAAAGAAATAAAGAAAACAGAGGCCTCCTCTGTCGACTCCGTCGGATGTAGGTGCTTCTCTGGGGCAGCAGGAAGGTGTTAAGACCTTCCTCTTCTGCAAATGCAGAGCACTTTTTATTGTATACAAATACAACTTTGGACTCAATACATGAACCTCCATCCCTACTTATTTCGTACATTGAATATTGATGAAATAAGTGTGCAAAGTAAACAAATATAAAACTCCAATAATCAAACAGCACTAAGTAATCAAGGACGTCTAAGATACTAAACTGTGTCAAGAGAAGCCTTTAACGTTTCCATCATCACATTTGCCACAGCTTGAAGCGACAGGTGTTTGTGATGCCTCTCAACGCCAAAGGATATTCGGGAGGAACATTCAGGCCCAAGGATTCCAACCACCTGAATAGAATTTTACTGATGATTTAAAAAATCATCTCATACCATTAAGACGGTAATTCTAATCTCCCCTATATAATAAAGAGTAAGTGGCCCGGAAAAGAAAAAAAAACTCTTCTCTTCCCAACCTTTCCGAATACAACAAAGACAACAACAACAATCTTTTTAATGGTGGAGATATTTACATTTCCGTGAAAACCTCCATCAACATTACTCTATTTATATTTTGGTTATATCTGACCTCTTCATTGCAGATCGATTATCCTTTCAATAGTTTCCCAGCATTACATTGTCCACGATTGCAAAATGTTATCAAAATCTGGTCACATGTACCCAATAATAATGTATGAAAACACAAACGAGAAAAAAAGAGATTATGCGATTCTTGTCAATCATCTGTGATTCAGGAAGAAACAACGTTTATGCTTCTAATTCTTTCGGCCAAAATTTCATTTGAAAAGGGATTTTTCTTTTTATTTTTTTTTTAATTTCAGGGAAATCTCACTGAAAGCGTCAGTGAATTTGAAGTGTGACAAAACGATGAAAAAACTAATTATTTCCTTTAAACGTAAAGAAAATAGATATACATCTATCTAAGTATATCGATATCATAAACCAATTATGAAAGGATATTGCTTACGAAACTAAATATTAAACACATTTAGATATATTAAACAAAGCATGCCTACGTCTTCATTTCTTTTGTTCTTTATCAATCCGATAGCTAAATTAAATTAATTCAATATTGTGAAAGAACACCATAAACCAATAAATTATACATTCTATAACATGAAAAATTCAGTATATGCTGTCTATACATCCATGTCAGCGTTGTGTATGATGAGATTCTTATTGCTTTGATGCTGGTTTTTCAAATGCATAGCTATGAGTAACAACAACAATATGAACAATAGTAATAGTTTTAAATATGGCAAGGTATGCTTTCTTAATAAATCTTTCAAACAGTCAGTTTGAGAGAGAGAGAGAGAGAGAGAGAGAGAGAGAGAGAGAGAGAGAGAGAGAGAGAGAGACTCCACCCCAAAAACACATTCTTTTTCATTGAAAGAAATGAGAAAATTACATTGTTTTGTCATGAAAACAAATAATTTAACTTCACTGCATTCCTTCCTGAGAAATATGAATCGACAAATCTATTTTATGGCATCTAATATCAAAGGAACAAAATGATTATAATCATTCATTCGAAAAAACATAGCTATTTTGTCCCCCTCCCTCAAAACGACATTATATTCCACAAGCTTTCCCTCTCCAGAAGTTAAAGTAGACAATATGGAATGGTAAAAAGACAAAACATTGTAGAGGGACTTACCAATAAACCGGATGGAAACTAAGTTTTAGTTGTAAGCCTTTGGGTAAACAAAGAAATCCCGCAAACATTCCGAGACTATTCGCTTCCCTTGAGGTAAACAGTCACTGGAATAAAGGTTGAAAATGCTGAATGGCGTCACTACTCTCGATTAACCTTAAAGAAGAGGCATATTCCAAGATTAGTGGCTTTGTCCCCTATATGTAATGGGAGTTTTAATAGCAGTAGTTAATCATTATGTCAAACTAGTGTACGCGGCCACTCAAAAATGACGGTTAAATATTTTGATAGACATGCACACACAGATTCAACCTTTACCACCCCTCTCCCTTTCTTCGCGGGACCCCTCTCCCTTTCTTCGCGGGGTATCTCCTCTCACCACCATATGACTACTACTCTCCCCCCTATTCGAAGGATGGCGTGAGACTGAGTAGTTATAAGTCTGGCAGCACCACTGAACGTGACCGATGAAAAGATAAATCTCAAACCCAGAAATAATATCATCTTTAGTCTTGACATGTTCCTTTGGGTCAAGAGGCATCACAAATTTTGTAAAAACAAAATCTAAAGGCATTCAAGGGAACTCAGAAAATCTTCCCTTGAGAAAGAATTCCTTGTTAAAACGGTTAACCAAAACAATTTTTGTAAATACTTTATATAGCTGAGTAATCTAATGGTACTCAAAGGCTAGAGAGAGAGAGAGAGAGAGAGAGAGAGAGAGAGAGAGAGAGAGAGAGAGAGAGAGAGAGAGAGAGAGAGAGAGAGAGCTACTCGAATCGTATCTATATTCTAAATAATTTCGACGAATCCAACCTGCATACCTTCTACTTTCAGCCTTTCAGCTAGCTTTATAAAACCAAATGTAGAAAGCAACAGAATGAATTCTTTGTAACTTAGGATCAAACACCAGTATCTGACGAGAAGAATTCTATCTCGCAAAACTTGTGTGTGTGTGTGTGTGTGCGCGTTGATGTAGAAATCACGAACGCTGACACGTGCGGAGCCTGACATAATAGGTTTTAAAGCCACGAAAGGAAAAGTGGAAAGGACTTGACATTTGCTATTTTCAGATGATGGAAAATATGATAACCACTAAACAATTAGTGAGCAATAGAATGAAATTTCTACCAGACTACCAATATATATCAGTGGTTATCTGCTGTGAGACCATTGCATACCAGAAACACACAATGTACAGTACACATACACACACATATATACTGTATATATAATATGTATATACATATATTATATGCAAACATAAATAACTATATATACAAATATTTAATGTGTGTATATATATATATATATATATATATATATATACAGAGAGAGAGAGAGAGAGAGAGAGAGAGAGAGAGAGAGAGAGAGAGAGAGAGAGAGAGAGAGAAAACTTACACATGTTATCGTGTGCAAGGGAATTAAATTCCTACCAGAATACAACTATATTTAAGTGGTTACCACCAAGTTTTAAACTTGGCGTCATCAGCTAACTCTCGGTTGGGATAAATCAGGAGTAATGCTATTAATTAAGTGAATATTAGCGTCTGTCAGCATGATTAGTAGCTACCTTGCTTTTTTCATTGATCTATATAATATATATATATATATATATATATATATATATATATATATATATATATATATATATATATATGTGTGTGTGTATATGTATATATATATATATATATATATGCATGTGTGTGTATGTGTGAGTGTGTCTTGTGTTTATGTATGAATGTATGTATATACATAAAACATAAATACTGTAGTCTCTCTCTCTCTCTCTCTCTCTCTCTCTCTCTCTCTCTCTCTCTCTCTCTCTCTCTCTCTCTCTGTATATATATATATATATATATATATATATATATATATATATATATACATACATATATATATATATATATATATATATATACATATACATACATATATATATATATATATATATTTATATATATATATATATATATATATATATATATATATATATATATATATATGTATATACAGGTGCATGAACATGTATGTATGACCCTATTACCAAACCGTGTAATGTACTCGTATACAAAATAACTTTCTCATAAAGAATAAATCGTTTTGATTTTAGAAATAAAAACAGTAACAAATACTGTTTTCCATCAAAGATATCGAAAAGCATTACCACATTTCTTCCGACTCTGCAATTCCCCTTCAGTATAAAACAGCCACGCTTGGGAAAACATTAAGGAGAAAACATTGTTTACTCAGCAAATCAATTTCAATCGACTTCTCTCCACGAAATCGAAGTCCTGAATTGAGCATTGAGGATAGCTTCGAAACGCTACAGGAAACAAAGTTTGTGAATAAACACACGTTAGCTCAAAGGAATCCTGGACCCAATTCAGAGATTAGTTGCAACTGGATAACATTTGTTCTTTTACATTAATACTAGCCTTCGCAACGCATCCCATTCTCACCAGGGTATTTACAAAACAAATTAACTACAGTGGAATTACAATTGGCGAAATATATGAAACGAAAACTAAACTCCTACCGACTCGAAATGCAGTCTATGACGATGCCACACGTGCATACAAACGCTTACCTGAAAAAGAAACATTTGCTGTAATAACACTTACTTTAAAAGAAATGGTTGCTGTAATACACAGGTACAGTTGGCGTCATTAATTTCGTTATACATCATAGGATGCTAAGGAGCTGTATAACAGAGTACATTGTAGAAGGTAAGGCTATGTTTAACAGAGAGATACTGTTGGCAACGCTGCTTGTAAAACAATGACGCTGAGCTTATAAACACAATACCCAAAAGCATTTCAATCAATCTTATGAAGTGCTGTAGAGAAAAATATTGTTATTTGGTTGTTAACAGTTCTTCTTACAGTACCTCGTAAAATTAATAAAATGCTTTTGATCACGCATTTATTAGTTCAGCGACTTTGCTTTATGGTAAAAAAGCCTTAGCATTCTGTTTCCTATTTGCTAAACACAGCGTTACCAGCTACAATGTTCAGCTATCAGGCGTCCCCTTAGCTTCCGGTGAAGAGTACCGAAATTAATGAAGCTAACTGTACAATGATAGAGAGAGAGAGAGAGAGAGAGAGAGAGAGAGAGAGAGAGAGAGAGAGAGAGAGAGAGAGAGAGAGAGAGAGCGAGAGAATTAATAAGCAGAAAAAAAACAGTATTAAATAATAAAATGCTTAAGTCCCTAGCGCTTTCGTGCATTTTAAAACACACTTCTTCAGGGTACAATAACTGTACACTGAAGAAGTGTGTATTATAATGTAAGAAAGGCTATGTAATAATGCATTTTATTATTCCATACTGGCTTTTGCTAATAGATATACATATATCTATCTATCTATTTATCTATCTATATATATAGATATATATAAGTACAATTATATATAAATATATATATATATATATATATATATATATAAATATATATATACATATATAAATATATATATATATATATATATATATATATATATATATACACACACACATATATATATATATATATATATATATATATATATATATATATATGTATATATATATATATATATAAATATATATATATACACACACACACACATCAACAAACATCATCAAGTAAGAAGGCCCAGCGAAGTGACAAAACCACCATGAAGTGTCGTGACTATCAACTCCAAAATCCCAACTATTCAACAGAGTCAAGTGCCCTCGGTGTCTCTCAGATAGTCAGGAGGACACAGAGGCAGAAGCATCATATAATGCCAACAAAACTAATTTACATAAAATGACTTATGGATAAAATATAAGCATGATAATCCAAATAATAGATAAAAAATATGCAAATACTATAGTAATGGGTTAATGAGGTGCTGTTGTTTGCTTTAAAATTCTTTACACACAAAAGTTTTTAACCAAAAACATTTCTATCAGGGTGATTAAAACTTAATAAACTTCGCAATAAATTAATAAGTGACCAATTACTCTCAACTAATAATGCCAAAAAATATACCAGGTAAACTAAGGAAGGCGCACAGGACATTAATCCACTACGCACCAGCATCGACAATGCAGCGACTATTTAATGTGCTGCCAGCTCATCTAAGAAACATATCAGGAGTGAGCGTAGATGTGTTTAAGAATAAGCTCTCTCTCTCTCTCTCTCTCTCTCTCTCTCTCTCTCTCTCTCTCTCTCTCTCTCTCTCTCTCTCTCTCATGCTCTGCAATTCAATTTTAACAACTACGGACCTACATACAAGACTTACTATGTTAATACTAAAAAAACTTATCTAACGTTGCATTTTCTACTACCAGCAGCACAAAAATGATAAGAGGTTTTGCATCTAAACAAAAATATATATAAAAAATTCTGAAAGTTTTTCAAGACATACTAAATTAATCGCAAAAAAATAAGAGGAATGAGTCTGTCTGTCGACGTCACGCTCCATATTCAAAACATGGAATTTAGGTTCCTCAGTAATACTGACATTCCACTCCAAGAACTTTTTTCATCAGTGGCCCATACTTAATTACATTCAAACATTCTCCGAATATCGTTTTATTTGCAGATCATATGACTCTGAATAAAAAAAAAAGAATAATTTAAATGTTACTCTCCGCTAAAATAGGGATGTCGTTGGTACTTCAATAATATCCTTTGCTTATCAACAAAGACCAATTTGTTAGTCCTCTTTCTACAAAATATTACAAACCATAACAATGATTTTTTTTTAACAAAATAAGTTACATAATACATAACAAGAAGAGATAAAACAATTTAAAATCACACAATTGTTCATGAAAAAATTGACATATATATACAGTATATATATATATATATATATATATATATATATATGTATATATATATATATACAGTATATATATATATATATATGTATATATATATATATATATATATATATATATATATATATATATATATATATACACACAGTATATATATATATATTATATATATAATATATACATATATATGTATATATGAGAGAGAGAGAGAGAGAGAGAGAGAGAGAGAGAGAGAGAGAGAGAGAGAGAGAGAGAGAGAGAGAGAGAGAGAGAGAGAGAGAGAGAGAGAGAGTAAAATTTTAAATTCCAATATCAACGATGCTGTCGCACATCTCATTCGTTTGGTTGATTGAATATTTCAGACAATAAAGATTCAAATAATTCAAAGACTCTGTCGGGTGTTTGAATTAAATGCTCTTTTGTCTTACATTATTGTGAAAGTTGATTATCATGGACTTCTTTATTCTACAAAGCTTTTATTCTACAGAATATAATATAATAACCTTGCAGTAATTGAATGTTAATACAATATTCCGGTTCCAGTCCTTATAATAATTTTTCTTTGAAGATAAACTAATGATTCTACTCTATAAGACTTCCAACACCTTAAAAAGATTTGAAATCATCCTACATTTAAAGAAAGTATATAATTTTCTAAGTTTCATGTCATTTTTCAAACTAATTCCTTTATTTCATCAGTATTGAAATTAAATCATTCCATAATTTTCTCATAACTAGAATGAAACATTAATTAATTTGACGAAACAGAATATCGTAGCCTAATTAACCTAATTATGCAACTACACAAAAGTAGACGTGATTTGAAAAGAATTGAAATCTCTCAACGAGACTTGGCGAGTTAAACTAAAAAAAAAGGATAAGAATAAATACATCTGAAACAAGGTAGATTATTCGAAGGTTTTTTTAATTGCCGTAATTTGAGAAGCGACACAAAATTTGCATGGAAGTAATTTCGCGTGGAATGGCAAAGCCCTGAGTGCAGGCGTCTGCTACACTCTGAATTAGACTAAATTACCAGACGGGAATGGCCAATATTTCGCATTTTAACTTCCAACTTGAGAGACTACAGTGCCACATAAGGACCTTCAGGTTACTGAGATTTCATGGAAATTGTTCTCTGAGAGAGAGAGAGAGAGAGAGAGAGAGAGAGAGAGAGAGAGAGAGAGAGAGAGAGAGAGAGAGAGAGAGAGCAATCCTGTTACTATAATACGCTAAAATAATATCACTTACCTACCACACTAACACGAGTCAAATAAAAGATGAGGTTAGAATATGCCTCAGAGCTCAGTTTTATCCTCAGGTAGGAAAGATTAAAGAGAAAAAGAATATGAAAAGAATAAAGAGAAAAAAGATGAAAAGAATAAAGAGAAAAAAGATGAAAAGAATAAAGAGAAAAGGAAGATAAAAATAAAGAGAAAAAGAAGATAAACGAACTAATGGCTTTCATTCCTTCGAAACGAGATAAAATGTGATATTATTTTCGTCTTCGGAACGTTAAATATAATTGGTTGCCTAAAATAATTTCAGATCTGATGCAGAGTAATTAATTTTCTTTATGGATTTGACAGATACCGAGCGATTGTGTCAGGGGCTGTTGACCAATTATCTCTAATACCAACTCCTTTGAATAAAAAAGTGTTTTTCGTAGGAAAAATTACATTAATAAAACACAAAACAATTGTATCATAATCAGGGAATATTAAATCTTTCCTTTGCCAAATCACAAAGAAGTTAGTGGTTCTTTCTTAGCTTAATAAAAAAAGTTATTCAACCTGAGGTAAACTATGATGTATTATACATAAAAACTTTACCTAAGTTTTTAATTTGGTGTTGAACCGATAAAAATATATCTAACACTAATATGACTAAAAAACATATCGCTTTTGTTAAAACCACACTCGGTGTTCCCGCCCAAAAAGGGAAAGATGTGTCTTATGCCTTCTTTTCAGCTCTATATGCACTAGGTTAGGAAACTGTATTACATAGCCTCTATGGATTTCTTCCATTTCCAGAATGCGTTTAGGGAATGGAAAAGGAGACAGGAAAAGGCGAAATGGACAGGGCTGTTCCTTTCACAAATCGTGAAGTGCAGAGGAACAACATTTGCAATTGCATCCGCGTCATCGACGCAATATGAAATGGTTTCCAATAAGCGATAAGACCGTTCGGAAAAATATTATTATATAACTTAATCCTCCAGTGATTTTGCAAACATTAAATTCGCAACGTCTCAATAAAAATAAAATTCAAAGTCTCTCACATATTCAAAATAAAAAATATATATAACTCTTGGGAAAAATATTTCCTTCATAACTATACCAAGAGGCGTTTGCCCAATACGTTTAATCCTGAAGACCTTTTTCCTTTCTTACAAGAGACAACCAAAGCCAAACAATCCCCCTTCGGGAGAAATCCAATTATAGCTGACAAATCCTCTACAATCAAATTACTTTTGAGAAAGGAACTTAAATACTATCTCGAATTATCATTGCCTTCAACGTGAATGGAGGCGTATATTTCTAGTGAATAAAATGCTGCACAAAACCTTCATTATTTGAAAATGAGCAAAAGCAAGCGTTTCGGTATATATATATATATATATATATATATATATATATATATATATATATATATATATATATATATATTTGTTGTATCAATTTTCTTTTTTCTTTTTTCTTCTTTTTTGTAAGATTTTTTCAAGATTTCCTTCGGGGAAAAGAAATTACTAAAGGAATAGTCAATGGAGATATTAGATTCGTCTCTTCAAAAAAGGAAAAGAAAAAAGAAGTGAGACAAACGCAAGACTTCTGCTGGAGCAGAAAGAAATCTTCGGTGAAGACCAGAAGATTCTTCTCCGACCCAACGATGTCTTCAGAAGGCTTCACACCATCTCGTTCTCATCCGAGTCTTCATTCACACCTCATAAGAATTTCAACTTTTTTTTATAAATACAATTCTATCTATCTATCTATTTATCTATCTATATATTATATTTATCTATCTATCTATCTATCTATCTATCTATCTATATATTTCCTTAGGGGAAAATAAATTACTAAAGGAATATTCAATGGCGGAATGAGATTCGTGTTTTGGAAAAAAAAATTAGAAATAGAGACAAACTTGTCTTCTTCAGGAGCAGAAAGTAAGTTTCGGTGAAGACTGAGTGAAGTTTTTCTCAAAGCGAACGAAGAAGTCTTCAAAATCTCGCTCTCATTCGAATTATAATCGGAATAAGTTTCAGGAGACGATCTCGAAGCCAACGAAGACGTCTCCAATCTTCAAAACTCCTTCAATCTCTGAAATGATATTCCTGCGAAGACCTACTTCGATTTCTTCAAATTATACCTGATCAAAGTCAAGTGATCTGCATTCTGAGTTTTGCAACGATGTTCACAAACAACGTATTGAGAGCTATCAGCCAGTACGGGAAGAAATATCTACTTGGAGGTCCCTCTTCCGAAGACGGGTTTCAGGACCAGCAACCATTTTGGGAGGTGGTCTTCTGATGAGGAAATTCTGGGCCGAGGAGGAAAAGAGTGAGGCACTCGAGTCTATCTTGGACCAGGAGGAACTCGACGGAGTTTCTGAGGAGAAGGAAGCTGTCATCCTTTGCTTTCCGGCGAGGAGGATCAGCTGCTGCTGCCAGGAGGCACAGGGAGTGTTGTCTCTAATAGAGATGTACACGTTCAGGTAAAGACTGAACATCTTACCTCTAACAGAGATGTAGACTTTCAGGTAGAGACTGAACCTCTTACCTCTAACAGAGATGTAGAAGTTCAGGTAAAGACTGAACAAGTCTCTAACAGAGATGTAGAAGTTCAAGTAAAGACTGAACAAGTCTCTAACAGAGACGTAGAAGTTCAGGTAAAGACTGAACAAGTCTCTAACAGAGACGTAGAAGTTCAGGTAAAGACTGAACCAGTCTCTAACAGAGATATTGAAGTTCAGGTAAAGGCTGAACCAGTCTCTAACCGAGATGTTGAAGTTCAGGTAAAGACTGAACAGCTTATCTCTAGCAGAGATGCTTAAGTTCAAGTAAAGAGCATCTAATACTAGAAGGATGGCACATCAAAATAAAGGTCAAAGAGCATTTAATTCTAGAAGGATGGCACCTCAAAATATAGGTCAAAGAGCATCTAATGCTAGAAGGATGGTACCTCAAAATAGAGGTCAAAGAGCATCTAATGCTTGAAGGATGGCACCTCAAAATAGAGGTCAAAGAGCATCTAATGCTAGAAGGATGACACTTCGAAAATAGAGGTCAAAGAGCATCTAATGCTAGAGGGATGGCACTTCAAAAATAGAGGTCAAAGAGCATCTAATGCTAGAGGGATGACACCTTAAAATAGAGGTCAAAGAGCATCTAATGCTAGAAGGATGACACCTCAAAATAAAGGTCAAAGAGCATCTAATGCTAGAAGTATGACACCTCAAAATAGAGGTCAAAGAGCATCTAATGCTAAAATGATGACACCTCAAAATAGAGGTCAAAGAGAATCTAATGCTAGAAGGATGACACCTCAAAAGAGAGGTCAAAGAGCATTTAATGCTAGAAGGATAACACCTCAATATAGTTCAAAGACCATCTAATGCTAGAAGGATGACACCTTAAAATGGAGGTCAAAGAGCATCTAATGCTAGAAGGATGACACTTCAAAAATAGAGGTCAAAGCGCATCTAATGCTAGAGGGATGACACCTTAAAATAGAGGTCAAAAAGCATCTAATGCTAGAAGGATGACACCTCAAAATAAAGGTCAAAGAGCATCTAATGCTAGAAGTATGACACCTCAAAATAGAGGTCAAAGAGCATCTAATGCTAAAATGATGACACCTCAAAATAGAGGTCAAAGAGAATCTAATGCTAGAAGGATGACACCTCAAAAGAGAGGTCAAAGAGCATTTAATGCTAGAGGGATGACACCGCAAAATAGAGGTCGAAGAGCATCTAATGGTAGAATGATGACACCTCAAAATAGAGGTCAAAGAGCATCTAATGCTAGAAGGATAAAACCTCAAAATAGAGGTCAAAGACCATCTAATGCTAGAAGGATAACACCTCAATATAGTTCAAAGACCATCTAATGCTAGAAGGATGACACCTTAAAATAGAGGTCAAAGAGCATCTAATGCTAGAAGGATGGCACTTCAAAATAGAGGTCAAAGAGCATCTAATGCTAGAGGGATGACACCTTAAAATAGAGGTCAAAGAGCATCTAATGCTAGAAGGATGACACCTCAAAATAAAGGTCAAAGAGCATCTAATGCTAGAAGTATGACACCTCAAAATAGAGGTCAAAGAGCATCTAATGCTAAAATGATGACACCTCAAAATAGAGGTCAAAGAGAATCTAATGCTAGAAGGATGACACCTCAAAAGAGAGGTCAAAGAGCATTTAATGCTAGAAGGATGACACCTCAATATAGTTCAAAGACCATCTAATGCTAGAAGGATGACACCTTAAAATGGAGGTCAAAGAGCATCTAATGCTAGAAGGATGACACTTCAAAAATAGAGGTCAAAGCGCATCTAATGCTAGAGGGATGACACCGCAAAATAGAGGTCGAAGAGCATCTAAAGGTAGAATGATGACACCTCAAAATAGAGGTTAAAGAGCATCTAATGCTAGAAGGATAACACCTCAAAATAGAGGTCAAAGACCATCTAATGCTAGAAGAATAACACCTCAAAATAGAGGTCAAAGACCATCTAATGCTAGAAGGATGGCACCTCAAAAAATAGAGGACAAAGAGGATCTAATGCTAGAATGATGGCATGTCAAAATAGAGGTCAAAGAGCATCTAGTGCGTTACTTAATGGAATACATTAGAAGCATCGAGTTGATTTTTTTTCCTATACTTAACTGCTCTTGAATGTAATAATTGTGTAGTTAAAAGGATGAAACCAGTGAATGTGTTGTTTTATCTCTAAAGTCATTCCATGTTAGGAAAAGCAACTTATTATATACACGTACAGACAGACAGACAGACAGACAGACAGACAGACAGACAGACAGACAGACAGACAGACAGACAGACAGACATATATATATATATATATATATATATATATATATATATATATATATATATATACACATGTGTGTGTGTGTGTGTGTGTGTTTAC
>NC_090727.1:89647460-89662460 GCF_036898095.1 Palaemon carinicauda | reverse complement strand
TTTCTAATATATGGCCACCAGGTCTACTCGGTCTATTTTCCCTTCCCATTTGAGGGACAGGGAATGTGGCTGTAGGTAGATCCTGGGTTTCCGTGTCTTGCCCCGATAAACGTAGGCAAGATGAAACCAACAGCTTTCATTATTTCACGAAAAACACAGGGAAGACTCTGATGTAAGAGATTTTTCACCGTAGGTATCTTACAGAAAATTCACCCATTTCCTTTTTTTTTGTGGAGGAATTTTTCCCTTGCAGCAAATTCAAGGAAATTTTCCAGGAATGGAAATTTTCACCTCTCTCTCTCTCTCTCTCTCTCTCTCTCTCTCTCTCTCTCTCTCTCTCTCTCTCTCTCAGAATAATGTGAAAAAAAAACTTGAATATCGGTTAGTCATGAAAAAGGCCAAAACCATCACGGAGCAATAAGATAACTGTAAAAGTCATGAAAGTAAGAACTGGATATAATCAAATAAAAAAATACCAACAACGGAAATACTCCACTTCATCTCCTTACATTTTAGAAACAATTGCAACAGAAACTATTTTAGACTCGGTATGAAATTGGCTCTTCAGTTAAAGCAATGTCGAAACAATGACCACAATTTAGAATGAGGGATCAGAGGTCAACAAGCAGTCAAGTAGCACTAGAGCACTAATTGCTCTAAAACAGACGAAGGACCTGTCATTCAATTGACATATCAAGAAGTCATGGCAGTGTTTTAACATTGGCATTGTTTTGATATAACAAAAGTTCTTGACACTATTTTGACATATGAAAAGTCATTGGCATTGATTTGACACATCAAAAGGCCAATAGAAAGCTTTGGCAAACGTAAAGGGCCAATAGTATTATTTTGATTATCAAAGAGTCAAGGGTATTATCTTTAAAGTTAAGAGAAGCTAGAAGTGTTTAGACATGTGTATTAACAAATAGGAACTAGCACTGTTCTGAGATATCAAAGATCTCTCTCTCTCTCTCTCTCTCTCTCTCTCTCTCTCTCTCTCTCTCTCTCTCTCTCTCTCCCCCACTGATAAACGCAACCAGGTCGCCAAATCAATCTACAGAGTGATTCTAAAGAAACATTACGCAGATTACAAGTTATCTCTATTTACATAACAATCAGTCTTAATAGTTTAATGTTATTGACATTGGTCGCATCAGGATATCATTCTTGAACCTATATTTTCATGTATTAAAAAAATGTTGAAAGTATTACCAAAGAATAAAGACAGGCGTTGACTGGGAATACACGGTATCGCTTTAGAGACTTTAAGCCCCTATTACACTTATCCGGTTTCCTACGGCGCCATCAGTCGCGATGCTTGCATATTGTCAAACCGGAGCGTGTGATTGCAAATCGGTTGTATGAAAGCTCACCCATGACCGACATGGGTGAGCTTAACAAATGCAAGTATCGCAACTGATGGCGCCGTAGGAAACCGGATAAGTGTAATAGGGGCTTAAGGGTTACAGCCCACTCATGAGTGGCTTAGGTAAGGGACAGTGACAATGCCCTAGCAGGCCAACGCCCTAGAGAATAACCATATACACATATGATTAGCGACCAAGCCCCACTCCACCCAAGCTAGGACCAGGGAAGGCCAAGCAATGGCTGCTGATGACTCGACAGGTAGACCTGAAGGATCGTCAAAATTTCCCAGTCTTGACTCACAAGGACGCTGAGGTTTCAGACACTACAAGAAACTATCGAGCTTGAGCAGGCCTCGAACCCTTGTCTGGCAGAACGCCAGTCAGGGACGTTTCCAATAGGCCACCATAACCCTTTAAGCTGAGAATTAAACCAGAGTACTCCTTAATGACAACAGATCACGTCAAATCCAAGTGGCGATGGCGTGTCACCAATACAAGTCATATCTTCTTCTTATCGATCAATAAAAACAATTTTTTATGTTTTAGTTAATTTCGTTCTATCATTCATAAAACCTTGAATAATTACAGAGATCTTAACATACTTTATTTTTCAATGTAATATTCAATGAATCTTTTATAATCTCAGGATGAAAATTCTATTTAACCTTTGAATCTCCCAATCCTTCTCTCCGCATTATAAATTACTTGTTTCCTTCTTCTAATCATAGGGGGGATATCTTTAAATGTCAATTATTCCACAAAGAAAAAAAACTGTTATTTCTTCAAACTAGCACTTTAAAATTGATTTCATAACTTTCAGCGCATTTCTTCAACTTTTTTTCTCAAACAGATAATCAAACTCTAAAGAATATATATATATATATATATATATATATATATATATATATATATATATATATATATATGTGTGTGTGTGTGTGTGTGTGTGTATATAGTTCACTATTACATTAATTAATTTTCAGATTACCTCATTTCCCAAAAAACATTTTTGGTACCCTGGCAATCTCACCTGTTATCCATCTTCTATATAAACCAATTTTGTCTTTTTTGGATAGAAAATTACCTCTCAAGAATCGTACTCTAACTCCTCACTTTATATTGAGAAAGAGAAAATAATCTGAAAACTTCATAAAAGTCCTGACATTAATATCTGCACTTTAATCTTTCCATATACATAGTCACTAAAGTTCAATTTACTGAATACTTGTGTATACCGAGTTAGTTGTGGATTCCATTAAAGTTTCTGGTTGTTTATTCATTCATATATTACGACATTAAACACGCCTTCAGTAACACCTTAACATGACGGCGCTGGAGTGGCAGGCCATTCAGAGATGCGACAGGGGAAACCCGTGACGTCATAGTAAAGAGGGAAGAATTTGGGTCACTAAAAAGGTAACCCAAGTCACTTAAAGCGAGCCTCACTAAAATACATATTTTCTTTTTTTAGGAGTAGGTTAGATACAAAGGACAACAGAACTCCAGAAGATTTTTACTTTACAAACAAAGGAAGAAAACTTTTGACGGCTAAATGAGGAAATGCGTACAATGAAAGAATGGGTAAACGAACAGGGAAAGCATTGCATTAGTCAATACCAAGTTTGGGAGGACAAAATCCCATCATCTGACCCAAATTACCAAAAATAATTCTTAATTTTTATATTTGATCTCTGATCTCAGGATAAACTGCCCTACGTCATACTTTCTTTAAAGGAAACTGGGTCGATAAATTGTGATTAATCTATCATCATTATGATACTAATGTGTTATGAGAGAGAGAGAGAGAGAGAGAGAGAGAGAGAGAGAGAGAGAGAATTACTTAATAACACATATACATTTAATTGTAATATATAATATAAAACACAAAGGGCTTCTCCAGGATAACAACAATCCATCATTGTTAATGAAGTTAGGCCTACTACCACGCCAGTCTTCCTCGCACATCCTCCAATTCTCTACGAAATTGCTGACCATTGCCCATCTGTCTCGAGGGACCTGACCTCTTGCCTATCACTGATAAAAATAACACTTGACAAGGTCGGCATCGCTAAGAGGGGTGTTTCAACTTTTGCCTTCCATTTTTTAACTTCCCTTTATAATATTTTCTCAGGTTTTGGCCGCCATCCAACAGTTTGTTTTTAAATGGAGTATAGCACACAATTTATGAAAGCTCTTCTTTTCGTTTTATGTACCGTGATAACACGGGTAATGTAGTTACCTTACGTTAAGAGTGCAAGAATACTACCACCGTACGTCCTGCGTGTCGTGCGACTAAAAGGACAGCTGCTGTCTTGCAGTCTTGCTTTTTCGCAAATCCCACAGTTAATGACTGTGCAAACTGCTGTCTACAGTTGGACTGCTTAGTCAAAGGTTAGGGCCACCGTCAATAACTGTGGTTGATGACTGCAAGAGCATGCCATCGTAAAAAAACACTGACAAATTATAAACGATGTCTGATGCAAACAACCGACCACAAAATATAGGGAAAGAGGATAACACGTGCAATGTATATAGCTGGTAACAGAACTCATCGACAATATTGCCATATTTTGCTATCTAAATTTAGGATTCCTTAATGCAGATGATAATACTGTATATGTTTCCCAAAATTCAAAGTAAAAACTACCCCCAAAGAGCATTACAATATTTCTAAAAGGCGCTATAATTCTATGATAACTTCTTGGTCTCTTCAATTGAATATCAATAGATTAAAAGAAAAATGGCCTAAAACAAGAAAAGCTACATGCCACACTTGCCACGTTATTGATGTGAAAATACGGAACTGAATTAAAAAAATGAAATAGACGGATATCTTTAGAACTATAGTATAAGATTTAATTAATGATAATTATTCCAGTAACAAAACGTCATATATCTATAAATTTTATTAGCATAAAACACGTTGAAGGATTCTGTCTGCCGCTCCAATATCTCTTGTGCTTGATGACCCCCAGATAAAAATGAAGACAACTAAGAAAATAACCAACTGTTTTAATAGGAATTTACAGGCTGTTTAAGGTTCAAGGTCAGGAGGAAAGATGTAAAAAGGAGTCTTGAAAATAGGAAAAAAAATCAGATACAGCTCTTGTTCATGTAATATTTATATTTGTGTATTCTTTCAATCGGTGTTGCATTTTATATTAAATATTTCGATTGAGATGAAAGACGTTAATTCCATGAATTAATTTCGAATGCTTCGATGCGCGTTCACTCTTGCTCTCGTGCACATAACTGTTTTATGACCACTGAAAATTTTAGCAATGAAACCTATGAAGTAACGCAACTCATCTTAACACTTCCGACTTTCACACACACACACACACACACACACACACACACATATATATATATATATATATATATATATATATATATATATATATATATATATATATATATATAAAATGCCCTCTCCACCCAACCTAGAACCAGAGAAGGCCAGGCAATGACTGCTGATGATTCAGCAGATAGATCTATAGGCTTTCCCAAATTCCCCATTCTTAGCTCACAAGGATGGTGAGGTTGCAGACACTACATGAAACTATCTAGCTTCAGCAAGGCTTGAACTCTCGTCCAGCAGGAAAGTTTCCAATAAGCTACCACAGTTATCGATAACTGCTGTTCAAGCTAGTTTGCAAGGGGTAAATTTAAATTTTCCAAAAATAATTCAGTATGGAAGCCGTGAACTTAGTAACAATCTTTATTTCATGAGTCTGTACTAAAATTAGCTTTCACAATAGGCAATTCTTTATCTACATGGGAACTCTGCTTCCAGACATTCTATTGGGACTCCGTTCAGAACATGGCATTTCTATCTAAACACCTCAAAAACTTTATCATTAATACTCTCTCTCTCTCTCTCTCTCTCTCTCTCTCTCTCTCTCTCTCTCTCTCTCTCTCTCTCTCCTCTCTCTCTCTCTCTCTCTCTGTAAAGAAAACTTTGCTTAATCCCCGATTTATTCTAGTAGCTTTCAATAACAGACTGCAATCAAATCCTTGAAGAAGCGTTTTGGCATACGCCAAAGCTTTAAGGTAAAAATATCTTTTCCAAATCACTATTGTAAGTAGACTTATCCAGTTTTCTTTGCCTCGTCTTCCTCTCTGGAAAAAAAAAATCAATCCCACCCAATACCTGTTCTTAGTATACGATAGCCGTAACGAGCTCGACAGAGAAGAAACTTTATACCTCGTCAAGAGGAGAATATTCCTACGGAGACGAGGGACGTCAATGTCTCTGGGGATTCGATGACGTTACTTCATATTCGAGGTCGATATAGAACAGTGGGTTTTATTTCCATAATTATTTTGGATCATTTTACGAGACTGGACAAAAGAATAACGATACGAAATATCAAAAACATCATGTGCTCAGAGGATATGGCCACACTTTCCCGTTTACAATGTTAGTTCATTCTACAGATTCTCATCCCTAGCTTCATTACTAGAACGGAAATATTACTCATATATAGAGTTAATGAACAAGAAGGCTGGATAAAGGAATAATGCTACGAATCTCATCCAAGGCTTCGTTACAAGAACGCATATTATTCATATAATAGAGTTAATGTATGAGAGGGAGAGAGAGAGAGAGAGAGAGAGAGAGAGAGAGAGAGAGAGAGAGAGAGAGAGAGAGAGAGAGAGAGAGTGTGTGTGTACTGTCTAGGTAAATTTTTACCGCCGAAAGACACTAAATAGAGTCGACAATGAATACGCCAATCATAAATGCATAGACAATAAATACAGTAGTCATAACAGCATAGAAAACAATAAATACGGAATCCCGGAAATGTTTAATCTCTGAATGTAATCAATTCTAAATATCTTAAATTTTTTATTAATATCAATCTGCTTTCTAGAAATGCATAAAAAACATTTTGTTTGATTATCAATGAGCAACTATAATAAAAACTAACCTTATACCTAGTTTTGTTAAAAACGAATAGATTAAACCTAAGGTGTTCAAATATTGTTGTACATTGAAAAATATGTCGGTTAATAGTTCTTTTGGAAATGACAATAATGTGTTCTTTATTAAGTATTCCTTGTTCAGGATGTAACTTGTCTCGTGTCGGCCAAAGATCTAAAGAATTATCTGTGAGAACATAATCAGCATAAGATGGCTTCCCCAAGCAATTTGTTAATAATGCTTTGACTGTCCATTGACTTCGCTCAAGTCATAAAACCAGTTGGTGGGATGCCAAGATAGTAAACCACATTAATAAGTTTTCCCAAAGAAATGCGGTAGAATTTTTTTTCATTGTCTGTACCCCAGAAAACAATTTAAATCCCACTTGTTTGGAATCATTGAAAAGTGACATTTTATGGATCCCCTCCTCCTGTATAAACACGATATACTTGTATGTTTAGTCTAATAGATATAGGATGAAAGTACTAACTCCAATCAAGACTTTTCCCCAATGTTCCCTTTGCTATAATATAAATATATATATATATATATATATATATATGTCATGCTCATCACGAATCACCTGTCGTGATTTATACGCACACATACATACAAACATATATATATATATATATATATATATATATATATATATATATATATATATATATATATGCACGTGGTGACACGAGATAGTAAATCACATTTAAAAAAAAAGTTGATAACGCAATTACTTTTATTCATAAAACTTGTTCAGCAAATCGTTCAAATTTTATAACGGCAAAGCATTAGACCACAAACACATTATTCGGCACATTAAGAAAATGATTCCACATACTCAAGCTAAGCAGTTAAATATCTTAATTCAAATGTTTATTGGGAATGAATTTGGACTGGCCCTTCGCTGGGGCATGAGAGATGAGAGGCAATTTAGGGCTAAAGAGATTAGGACCAATATATATCAAGTGAGAGTTAAATGGCGTTGAACTGCATGTCGGAAGAAAGGGAGAGGAAATGTATGTAAAGAGAAAAGATAAGAAGTACGTGGAGAAAAACTTATAAATAAAGCTCAAAGTTATCTACATCATTTCTTTCCTCTACACCGTAAGAAAAAAATCATGTAAAATTGTCTAACGTGGCCATGAAACATCAACGGTAAACTCAGGAAAGTTAATTAAAACTGTCATCCGCAATACGGGCTAACGCTTGAAGAGATTTTCCTTCTATCGTTTCATAAAAGACCTGAGCAATAAAACCCAATAAACTAATACTGAAGTTACAGAATAATAGATAACAGCATTAATCGATAAAATAAGAGAAGTAAGAATAAAACTCCATCCTCAAAAACAAAAATAAAACTTTTAGGGACAATACTGACTACTTTTTAGGAATTTAACAATGCAAAACAACGCTATCCCGTTAAGAATGTACTAAAGGTCCCTTAGAAATCCTAAATTCAATTGTTACACTTAATTCCTCCGTTCAACTTTAAAGAACGAGAAGGCGGATCTGAATATGCATCTTTAATTGATCGTATTTACTTCACAGTTACTACGAAAGGAGAACAGCACTATTTAGTGCGTGTCTTGTATCAACTTTTAAGAAATATCAGATTCTATCTGCGATCCTTAAAAGGGAATTCGTACATAAACAATGACTGAAAAAGAAATCAAATTAAACTGTCGAATAAAAAGAACGTTATGTAAACAAAACGCTAAAAAAAAAAAAAAAAAAAATTTCGGAAACTAAAGAGAGAGAGAGAGAGAGAGAGAGAGAGAGAGAGAGAGAGAGAGAGAGAGAGAGAGAGAGAGAGAGAGAGAGAGAGTTTCCACAACTCAAAGCCATAATTAATTTATACGATTTTAATCGTCCAAGTTTCTCGTGTTAACTGTCAGCAAGTTCGTTAAGAATGCATATAGGAACCATATAAATTAATATACGAATTTTCGTGATATTCACTAAAAACAAAGAGAGAGAGAGAGAGAGAGAGAGAGAGAGAGAGAGAGAGAGAGAGAGAGAGAGAGAGAGAGAGAGAGAGAGAGTTGAGGTAATTGAGCTCATAGCATCCTGCTTTTCCAACTAAGGTTTTACCTTAGCAAGTAATAATAATAATAATAATAATAATAATAACAACAACAACAATAATAATAATAATAATAATAATAATAATAAATGTTTCGCCATCCTTCGAACAGGTAATTATTTTAGGAGATCTGGATGTCACCTCCACACGCTTCCAGAATTTCAACCAAAATGGTCTCTACGCACAAAGGTATTGTTGGAAAAAAAAAACTATATTAATCTAATAAAAAAATAATTTTGTACAACGTCTAGCTCACACTATGGGATAATCCGATATGCCGAGAAGACGACTTTATTTCCTTAGAGAATGAGAGACCAGACATGGGAGATATGATAGTTTACCTCATGGAAAGAAATCGGAATGTTTTGCTTTATTCGGATTAAAATATTATTTCATCAATTAAAATCTGCTAAATACAATTAAGCTATCACCTCTTAACCTTAGATGATCTGAACTATATGTTCTTGTATTCAAAACTGAATTACATGACAAGAGAGGGAGTAAAATGTAAAATGGGAAGGCTTTTAAGAGTTTCAGAGGCGATGTAAATATTTTCAGAATTCAAACAAACACGAGAGTTTTAAGAATTCGAACTTTTCTTAGCCCGTTTAAAACTTTCCGGCGGCAAGTTTGGAACTAGGTCTCTCTCTCTCTCTCTCTCTCTCTCTCTCTCTCTCTCTCTCTCTCTCTCTCTCTCTCTCTCTCTCTCTCTCTCTCTATTTAATCAATCTATTGATGTATATTTTTACTAATTAAATTCAAATTATACAATCTAAACCACTGAAAAAGTTTTAGATATCTAAAAGTATATTTAAACCCATTTAATGCCAAATTCCTTCCGAATTTACTACAAACGCTACGTGCACTACTGTATACGAGTGGACATGACTACACTACTCTTCAAAATGTCTTCAACACCCAAGAAACGACTGGAATCCAACAGCAAAAAGCCCTCCTTACATAGAGATGAAATTACTCTTCTCCATCATTTCCCAGATGAAAATTGAAATGAAATTCAATCCACAATGGACACATCACTCAACCATTCTCGGAGATTCATTTAGGAAAAACTTGATGGCAAAGACAAACGTTCAGATAAAAAAGGGGACATAATTTCTACATTAATTCCTTGCTATAAAATAATCTTCACCCTACTGGATGTAATACGTGGCAGAATATGCTCAACAAAAGTTTGGATGAATATAATAATATATAATCTATGGAATTTTCAATATCAAGTACATACGCCTATGGAATAATAGTTATGTAATATCTAATCAATGCTAAAAAAAAATAAGGATAAGTCACGGATAATGCTGAATATGTTTTATAGGTAGTAGGCTGGCCAGGACACCAGCCACCCATTAAGATACTACAGCTAAAGAGTTATGGGGTCCTTTGAATGGCCAGACAGTACATTGGACCCTTCTCTCTGGTTATGGTTCACTTTCCCTTTGCCTACACATACACCGAATATTCTGGCATATTCTTCAAAGATTCGCCTATTGCATTGTAATTTTTCAGTGTACACGTTCCTCATGGTAAGGGTAGAAGAGACTCTTTATCTATGGTAAGCAGCTCTTCTAGAAGGACACTCCAAATCAAACCATTGTTCTCTAGTCTTGGGTAGTGCCATAGCCTCTTACCATGGTCTTCCACTGTCTTGGGTTAGAGTTCTCTTGCTTGAGGGTACACTCGGGCACACTTCATTCTATCTAATTTCTCTTCCTCTTGTTTTTTTTTAAAGTTTCATAGTTTATATTCTAATGTTGTTACTGTTCTTAAAATATTTTATTTTTCCTTGTTTCCTTTCCTCACTGGGCTATTTTCCCTGTTGGAGCCTCTGGGCTTATAGAATCCCGCTTTTCCAACTAGGGTTTTAGCTTAGCAAATAATAATAATAATAATAATAATAATAATAAGTCCTTGCCGTTATAGTTTTCGTATGAAATTTACTAAATGGAAAATATGTTATAAAATATGGTATAAAATTACAAACAATAACCAAAATTAATTAAGTTATCTCTTCCATTTCAAAATGTTATCTTTATATTGAATCATGTTTTTTATATACAACAAATATCCGCAGAAACTTATATACACTAACCGAGATTTCCGAACCTCAATAACATCACGACTAAATCCCTTTTGAACCTCACATGCAACCCGTCCCCCCAAAAAGGCGATTAGTCCAGCCGTTTTCAGTAAAAATCGTTCACATTCGGTTAAAAGCACCAAATTTTGCACAAAGTTAGCTTGAGATGTACCTTTTGAAATGTGATAGAGACCCATTTGATATCTTTCCAATATGGCCACTTTTTTCAAGATGGCCGCCAAAAATCTGGAAAAGGCTGCTATTTGAAGTATTTTCATCGTATAGTCACAATTTTGGAGTCTAAACCTATATTTTCAAGGATGTTCTAAACATTAAAAGCAAATGTGGGCACATAAGACAAATATTTAAGGAGCAAATGGCCCTTTTGTTACAGAAATTGCCTACAAAAATATTAAACCGGCTGTAATCATATTTGTTCTGTAATTTAACGCAAAGTAAAGAATGTATTTGAATGTCAAACATAAGTACAGTGTTTTATTAATTCAATATGAAGAGTTTTATATTAACTTAATCCCAAAATAGGTCTTATCCTTGTAACCATCAATTTCTGGTACAGTACTGAAATGACTAATTCAAGTACACAGCCTAATCACACACAGGCAACAATCACCCCCCTCCCCCTTGACACATCCACGTTTCAGGAATTCCATACAGGAAACTGATGCTTGAGGCAGATCTGACCAATAGGGTTCCCATGCATTCCCAGGTCCTTTCATGCAACCCCATTCAACAGGTGAAGGTAACACGGGATTGGAGAGAAGTGACTGGCCCTAAACATGACCCGCTTAAGAAGATACTCTTAAGACATGCTGGTAGAGAGCAGCAGAAGTTGGTGGTATGAGATCAATAGACCTGCCCTTCCTGGTGAAGAGATCTTTTCTCGCTTCATAAGCTGAGGTGGCAGATGTCATAAAGCAGAACAACAAATCGCTCAAGGTTTGCCATGTGCTGGTCAATTCTCTCCAGTGTTAAAACTAATTGGTTATTGATACATGAAAAATAACGAACAGACTCATCTCCTCTTTATACAGAGTAAGTTAAAGTTTAAAGGTTTAAAAGCCATTCATGAATGTCAAGAGGCAAGGGACAGTGGAATTGCACTAGCAACTATTATACACATATGTACATATGGTCAATGCCCAAACCCTCTCTCCACCCATCTGGGACCAGGGAGGGCTAGGCAATGGCTGCTCATGACTCAGCTGGTAGATTTACAGGCTCCCTCAAACCCCCCATCCTTTGCTCACAAGGATGGTGAGGTTGCAGACACGACAAGAAACTATCGTGCTTAAGTGCAACTCGAACCCCAGTCTGGCCATTACCCGGCAAAGACGTTTCCAATAAGCCACCACAACCACAAATGTCTGGCTATATATATATATATATATATATATATATATATATATATATATATATATATATATATATATATAAACATTCCACAATTTACACAATCTCGAACCAGTAAAACGTAAGATATCACAGAAGAGCCACAAAAGCCCAGAAAAGATTAAAAAACATTTACCCAGAACTTACAACAACAAGTGAGGAAATAAGAGACACAAAACGAGCATTCCTGGTGGAAAAGGATAGCTCTTTACATAGCTCAGGATGAACCAAATCCAGAGTGTCAAAAATAATCAATAAAACAAAATTAGACAGACACAAATAAATAAACAAGCCCCAAAAAAGGAATAAACATGAACACACAATTCCCTAGGAGGCTGGCAAGAGAGCTCACTTGGAAGTCCACAATGCATGATGTCACAGCAAAAAACCAACAACAAAGAACTATTGGGTCTGCCCCAATCTTTTCACCTCCCACTGTACTTCACTTTAACACTATCCCCTCCAATCCTTACAATCCTAAGTCCCCCCCCTACCTCCCCACCTATCCTATCCCCTCTATACTGTAGCTGTAGCTATATACGTGTATACATATACATATATATATATATATATATATATATATATATATATATATATATATATATATAAATATGGGTAGGGGGGAGAGGCAGTAGTCATACTATAGTGAAAGAAGGTTTAGGGGTAGGACGGGATAAGTCTGTGGGAATGTGTGCATATCTATCTAAATCTATATATATATATATATATATATATATATATATATATACATATGTGTGTGTCTGTGTGTATGTTAAAATTTACTTATTGTGACTATTTGCTATTGAACAATAGCAAATATATCTTCATGATATAACTATTATTTATATTCAACGTATATAACTGTTTCTAGTCTACTGCAGGACAAAGGCCTCAGACATGTCATTATTCTTGTCTGGAGGCTGCGAATTTTTCATCACCACGCTGGGCACTGCAGATTGGCGATATTGTGAGATTTTAGTCAGAATGTTCATAGGAATTCAATGTAGTATGGGTGACTTTAACTAGTATAGTTCGACGATCATATATATATATATATATATATATATATATATATATATATATATATATATATATATATATATATATATATATATATATTTATATATATATACACACACAATGTGAGTGTGTATATTTATATATACTGTATAAATATCTTAATATATTTCCAATCAAAGAATAGATAAAAAAACGTTTCTAATTAACGTTAACAATTTGTTAAAGCAAATGTTGATGATGATGGAGCAGCAAGAAACCGATGTACAGACAGAGAGCGAAAATATCATTGAATCATTCTCTCATATCCGTGAAGAGTGAGAAGACTTTGCAGACTTTATGAAAAATATTTCAAGCAAATACTGAAGAGAATGTTATATAATATTTTGAGTCACTAGATATCAATGTATATATTGAAAGTTTTAATAAAAAATTAAGTTTTACTTTATATGAAAAATATTGATTACATCTATATATATTTGCTTCAATAGATTAAAATCTATAGCTTTAAACAGTGAAGGAAGTCTTGTGTCAATCACTTCTGAGTGAATTTCTTCCGGAGTTCCAAAGGAAATCTTGAAGAATTCAGTCGGACACTCAAGGCGGAATGATATGAGTGTAATGGAAAATAAGGTTCTAACTTGATACAGTTACTTATTCATTAAAATAACAGTTGGAAATCGTTTAAAAAAATATTCTTTTTTTTATTGATAGTGAAAGTAATTCAAATTCCTATAATGAGCATTTGAAAATTCAATGATGTCTAATTTACTAAAAAATTTACATAAAAAAAATCAGAAACTTTGAATTGAAAAAAATACTCTGACTTGAACGTTCCAAATTCCTCTCCGTCTTCAGGGATATGATATGATGATTAAATGCTCTTTTCTTTATTGCGTTTCATTCTACCTTGAGGCGTCAGTGACCCTGGCAGTTATGACGCCGCCTAGTGTCAATGACCGTTGTAGTTGCGACGCTAGGCAACCTAATCAATCTTTAAATATGATCATATGATAAAACGCCTGATATAGGAGCGGTCTCTCTCTCTCTCTCTCTCTCTCTCTCTCTCTCTCTCTCTGAAATTTACCTTTGAGGTCTATTTGCTATTGAAATGGCAAAAATATCTATTTAGGATATAATTGTTTATCTATATGCAACAAATATAGCCGTTTCTAGTCTACTGCAGGAATAAGGTATCAAAAATGTCATTATTCTTGTATCGATCTTGTCTAAAGAGAGATATACAATATCAGCACTTAAATGATTAAGAACAGAATGAATAATTTAGGCCATCGCTAAGTAAAAATCATGTTTATTTCTCCCGTTTTCCATGAGAGAGAGAGAGAGAGAGAGAGAGAGAGAGAGAGAGAGAGAGAGAGAGAGAGAGAGAGAGAGAGAGAGAGAGAGAGCCTATATCAAGGGTTTTATCATATGATCATATTTAAAGATTGATTAGATTGCCTAGCGTCGCAACTACAAAGGTCATTGACACTAGGCGGCGTCATAACTGCCAGGGTCACTGACGCCTCAAGGTAGAATGAAACGCAGTAAAGAAAAGAGTATTTAATCATCATATCATATCCCTGAAGACGGAGAGGAATTTGGAACGTTCAAGTCAAAATATTTTTTTCAACGGAAAATTTCGGATATTATTATGTAAATTATTATGAAATTCGACCTCACTGAATTTCAATAGGCTTATTTTTGGAATTAGAATTACTTTCACGATAAAAAAATAAAAACATTTTTCTAAATGATTCCCAATTGTAATTTTAATAAATATTTAACGGGATCAAGTTGAAAATTTTTTATTCTTTACATTCCGCTAATTCCGCCTTAAGTCTCCGGAGGAGTTCTTCAAGATTTCCTTTGGAACTCGGGAAGAAATTCGCTCGGAAGTGATTGATACAAGACTTCCTTCCCTACTTTGAACATTTAATTTGGTCAGTAGATTTTAATTTATAGAAACAAATATTGATATATATAATCAATATTATTTCTAGCTAAAGTAAAACTTATTTTGTTATTAAAACTATTAATACATATATTATTAATGTCTACTGACTCAAAATATTGTATAACATTCTCCTTATCATTTGCT
>NC_090727.1:89622460-89644960 GCF_036898095.1 Palaemon carinicauda | reverse complement strand
AATTTGGAACGTTCAAGTCAAAATATTTTTTTCAACTGAAAATTTCGAATATTATTATGTAAATTATTATGAAATTCGACCTCACTGAATTTTAATAGGCTTATTTTTGGAATTAGAATTACTTTCACGATAAAAAAATAAAAACATTTTTCTAAATGATTCCCAATTGTAATTTTAATAAATATTAAACGGGATCAAGTTGAAAATCTTTTATTCTTTACATTCCGCTAATTCCGCCTTATGTCTCCGGACAAGTTCAAAATTTCCTTTGGAACTCTGGAAGAAATTCGCTCAGAAGTGATTGATACAAGACTTCGTTCATTACGTTTGCTGCATAGTAAGTTTTCATTTAGGTGAAGGCATACTAATTTTTAAAAGAAATACCATTAGAACATCCGAGGAAAAAGAGAAAACGGAGTCATGACTTCTACAATACATCAATATGTTTTCAACGTTGAATTGTAGGCCTATATGACATTACAGCTCTGCATCTACATATTTTAAGCGTTGCATTGTAGGCATATCTGACATTAAAGCTTCTGCATTTACATGATTTAAGCGTTGCATAGTAGGCCTATATGACATCACAGCTTTTGCAGCTATAGAGCGTTGCATTGTAGGCCTACCTGACATTACCGGCACATCGTTGCTTTTGTGCAGTATTCTAAAATCAAGCATTTATATTCCTCTTGTGTTTCTTCAGTAGCAGCAAATATGATCTATTTCAGTGTACAAACGATTATGCAATTTCCCAGAAATTTAGACAACTTCAGATTCCAAAGGAAAAAAAATAATTAAGAGAAATTATTTTTATGAGTTACTTTTCATGAATTAAACTGACCAGTTTTAATATTTTAAAGAATTTGAATTAAAATTCATTATATATATATGGTCATCATCTTTTCCTAGACCTATTGACCCTAACGGCCCCGGTTACATTTCGCCAGCCGTCTCTATCTTGAGCTTTAAATCAATACTTCTCCATTCATCATCTACTTCATACATCACATGCTGTAAAATTGAAGTTTCCAAAGAATTTTATCAAACATGGTCTACTGATATTGTTTGGACCTTAGACAGTCATAATTACGAACAAACAATAGTTATAGTGAAATCTTGGAAACTATTTGTGACTGTTCGATGGAAATTCTAGGCTGGATATTCAGGTTAAGGAATGGAAATGTTAATAGGCCTAATAAATACAGAGTATTGAATTTGAGGGTGAAAAGTCTTATCTTAAAGCACATCTCAGTGACACAGTGTTCAGACTAAACTTCCGACCCCTGAAAGGTCGACTTGATATTGTTCTTGTAAATATGTTTGAATCGTTTAAGACTTCTTGCAACACACCAGAGAACCCGCTGCTTCCTAATAAGCTATTGCTGAGCCATAATTGAAAACAAGGTTCCTAACAGCTATACTCTCATTGCAAAGCATCGACTCTAGAAGAGTTTAGCAATTCAAGTAACTGTCTGCTTCTTTCGTCCTCATTATCCCCATTGTATAACAGGGTCGGCCTCTCGATTCTACTCTTCGAATCTATTTATATGATTTTCCTCTTTTGTACAGTACATTAAAACAAAATTTTAATCAATGATTTTGTAAGTAAACTATTTTTCAGAAATCATATTTAAATAGGAATAGTATTATCTAGTTTTGTCTTTTAAAAGTTAATAAAGAGATTCATATTGTGTTGACTCGGAAATTAAGTAAAGGGAAAATGTGCTTTATCCAGCGAGGGATCTGACAGTACCCAATAACTTTCGCAATAGTATCAGCGGGTGCCTCCCACTGGCCATCAAAATACTGATCTATTTGCTAAAAGAATATTCAAAATTCATAAATAGCTTTAATGATGATTATTATGAAAGACAACTAAATTCTTAATTATCAAACTTTATAAAAAAAATCATAAATTTATCAACAAATCTATAAACTTTACATAAAATGTTTGAGTCTTCTTAAATGGAGAATATTTTCCGACGAGTAATGGCAGTGATGTCTGTATCTTCCTGGATAACCCAAAGTAAAGAGACTCGGGTTTTCCGAGAGTCCTGGGTCGGGTCAAGCCCTAAGAAATCGACTCCGTTGAGGATCCTTCTTCTTAGGTGTCTTCCGATTCAGGACTACCTCTCGGTTTGGGGTTCCGAGACAGGCAGGATAGAAAGATATTATCCTGCCACTGACGTCCCCCGGTTATCCAGCAAAACAGCAACAGGCTTTCTTTGGTCTGGTGTTGAATCTCTCTCTCTCTCTCTCTCTCTCTCTCTCTCTCTCTCTCTCTCATTAGTAACCCTTTCTTATCCTTTTCCTTCTTCTCTTCCTCTACTAATAAAGGGCACGAGGTGGGGGGGGGGGGATTCCCGTCTACAGTATGCAGCCAGACCGTTGCTATCTATTTATTATTGCATTGGACAGCGTTGAACATAACTTGTCACTTAGTAATAAATCTTATATTTCACTTTGTAAACATGTGTATGAATGCACAAAGTTGCTCAACTGTTATGAAAAATTTTATTATTGAAAAAATATTAGATAGTTAAAACAATTGTGCTACAATAATATTTCAGAAAAAAAAAGTAATACATTAATGAAACACGAATCCCTCTGAACACCTTGATTCCGTGAGACTATTCCTGGAACTGTGTCTGTAGATAGTCGGAGTGGGAAAGAGGGCTTCAAGAGGGAAAATAATCTAAGCTTAGTCCTGTTGACTAATAATAATAACCATCTATGCATTTGGGTTATCAATTCAAAGTTATTACTTGATTTTGCTTATGTTGTTTTGTGTATGAAGCAAAAGGTAGTTAGGGTCGTGGTTTCGAAACTTGCAATAAATTATTTCAAGCCAAAGCTTAGGTAACTGTCAACGCTGCCTATATAGGTCTAATCTCTTGAGGAGTTTATTAAGGGAGAAGTAATAATGATAAATGAATAAGTAAATAAGCGAAGTGGTGTGTTATCCTCGGTACCAGAAATACAATTATATTCACCTATATTATCCAACTTTAATTTACGAACGGAAAGCTATAATGGGCAGATTCTACAATAGCAACGTATCTCGAACAACAACAACAACAGCAACAACAACAACAACAACAACAGTAATAAAATAATAATAATAATAATAATAATAATAATAATAATAATATGGCTCCGTCGTCTTGTCTTTAACACATACTAGGGTATGGCTAATATGTCAGGTAGCAACAATAAATATTTGCATCAAATCTTGTCATTTATGAAAGGTGTCTATCTGGGTATAAAGTTACAATTTGTGAAATTTCTCCAGTCTCTTCTTCATTTTAATTCTAGGCCTATAGGCTTCGTAAGAATTATAAAATCAGAAGTGTCAACTTTAAGTCCCATATAACAATAAGGCAAGGGGGGGGGGGAGGGGGCAAACAGCATTTAAACCTTCACAAGTTGGGTCTAACTAAATCCTTAGTAAATCTCAAAAGACGAAACTGTCTAAAGATATTGAAGGACCAGGTAATAAATAATTTCATTTTTCAAATGACGCCATTATTTTTTATGTATAATATACTTAGACAAACTATATATATATATATATATATATATATATATATATATATATATATATATATATATATATATATATATATATAGGTAGTAGGTTGGCCAGGGCACCAGCCACCCGTTGAGATACTATGGAGAGTTATGGAGTCCTTTGACTGGCCAGACAGTACTATATTGGATCCTTCTCTCTGGTTACGGTTCACTTTCCCTTTGCCCACATAGACACCGAATAGTTTGGCCTATTCTTTACAGATTCTCCCCTGACTTCATACACCTGACAACACTGAGATTACCAAACAATTCTTTTTCAGCCAAGGGGTTAAATACTGCAATATAATTGTTCAGTGGCTACTTTCCTCTTGGTAGGGGTAGAAGAGACTCTTTAGCTATGGTAAGCAGCTCTTCTAGGAGAAGGACACTCCAAAATCAAACCATTGTTCTCTATTCTTTGGTAGTGCCATAGCCTCTGTACTATGGTCTTCCACTGTCTTCGGTTAGAGTTCTCTTGCTTGAGGGTACACTCGGGCACACTGTTCTATCTTGTTTCTCTTCCTCTTGTTTTGTTAAAGTTTTTATAGCTTATATAGGAAATATTTATTTCAATGTTGTTACTATTCTTTCTTTTCATGTTTCCTTTCCTCATTGGGCTATTTTCCCTGTTGGGGCCCCTGGGCTTATAGCATCCTGCTTTTCCAACTAGGGCTGTAGCTTAGCATTTAATAATAATAATAATAATAATAATATATATATGTATATCTATATATACATATATATGCCAATTTATATTTATATATATGTGTATATATATATATATATATATATATATATATATATATATATATATATATATATATAAAATTATTATTATTATTAAATACTAAGCTACAGCCCTAGTTGGAAAAGCAGGATGCTATAAGCCCAGGGGCCCCAACAGGGAAAATAGCCCAATGAGGAAAGGAAACATGAAAACTAAGAATAGTAACACCATTGAAATAAATATTTCCAATATAAACTACAAAGATCCCCAAGTAACACTTCTCTCTTTGCAGGCGAAGTGTCAAAGGACTAACTGTTTCCTTGCTGCTCTTGGTCTTATTGGCAACAATTTCCAATATCATAAAAAGCAAGTGTCTGGCGAAGTATCTAAATATATAACGGCCCTACATATTAAGAGCAAGTGTCTGGCTATATATATATATATATATATATATATATATATATATATATATATATATATATATGTGTGTGTGTATATATTCCTGTCACGCTATGCTCTCCCAGTAATCATACCCTCGTGAAAAGGTTGTGGGTACATATCTGTCTAAATTTTTAGCCGTCATTTTTGACGGGTCGCACAGACAGTAAATATATATATATATATATATATATATATATATATATATATATATATATATATATATATATACATATATACACATATACTTATATATATAAATATTTTTTGGGGGGGCATATTGAGCGGCATTGTCCGACGCATAACTATTCGGTCTCTCCCCGTCCCTAAGGTATATGAGAGAAGTAATAGTCATACCCTGGTGAGAGGGGGTACCCAGAGAGATACACTCGAAAGAAAAAAAAAACTGCTGTGTTGTAGTTTAGAGAGGAGGAGGGTGTGGGAAGGTGCATATCCATCGAAATACTTAGGTTATTTTTGATAATTCACGTACAATAGATTAACATAACAATAAATAAAGAATTTACTTGAATTAGCGTCACATTCATCAAAGATAATATGAATTACAATTGAATTACATTGAATCAATGGAAATGGAATTGTAATAATCCCGAAATGTCCACTCCTAATATATACTAAAAAAACATGGATCAAATAAAAACCCACTTAAAGGTTTAAAGTCCACTCATCAATGACAGGGGCATGGGACAGTGACAATGCCCTATAGACTATATATGCATATGATCAACGCTCAAGCACCCTCTCTGCCAAAGCTATGACAAGGGAGGGCCAGGCAGTAGTTGCTGATGACTCAGCAAAAAGACATATGTTCCCCCCAAAACCCTTATCTTTAGCTCACAAGGATGGGGAGGTTGGAGCCACTACAAGAAACTATCGAGTTTGAAATGGACTCGAACCCCTGTCTGGCAGATTACCAGACTGGGACGTTTCCCAATAGGCCACTACAACTGGTTCTTCTAACACCCTAAAAATACTTCCTTAATTCCAGGTAAATTAATTTCAGGAAAAGTATTTGATAATTTATTATTGTAATGAAAATTATATATAAATAAATATATATATATATATATATATATATATATATATATACACACATACACAATAGATACATACATATACTCGTAGGTTACATCATCATCATTAGGCGTTACTAGTCCAATGCAGAACAAAGGCCTCTCAGATGTACTTCCACTCTGTATATGGTCGTTCTGTCCCAGTCCACAATAGCAAACTTTCTTAGTTCGTTATCCCATCGTTTTCTTTTCCTTCTCCCCTGCGTCTTTTACAATCCATAGGGACCCATTATGTGTGTATATATATATATATATATATATATATATATATATATATATATATATATATATATGTGTATGTGTGTATATGTGTATATATATGTATGTGTGTATATGTATATATATATATGTATGTGTGTGTATATATATATATATATATATATATATATATATATATATATATATATATATATATATATATATATATATATATATCATCATTATCATTACTTGCTAAGTTACAACCCTAGCTGGAAAAACAGGATTCTATAAGCCCAGGGGCTCCAAAAAGGGAAAATAGCCCAGTGAGGAAAGGAAAAAATTAAAAATATATCATCATATCATAAAACACACCAGAGGAACTATAAATACAATGATTTTGGTGTCAGAAATGAAATGAAAACACAGAAACTTGAGCACTGGTCTTACCCGCGAGTGATAATACAAAAAAAAATCCTGTGAAACCTTTGAGATACACTGTAATATACCTATGGATGTAATGGATGATGAAAATGATAAGGAAATGAAAGAAACTCAGGTCACATTTACAAGAAATGTAAAAGAAATTTTTAAATTGCAGCATTGTTTGCAGGACGTATAGAAATGGATGTCTAGTAGTAATCTTGATATATTTGAAAATGATACATGATTACATAGCGGTAAAAATAATCTTAACAATAAAAGAAAGAAAATACAAAAAGAAATCAAATCTCTTAACGAGACTTGGCGAGTTGAAATAAATAAAAGATAAGAATGAATAAGTCTGAAGCAAGGTCGGTTATTCGAACGTTATATGAATGGTCGTAATTGGAGAAGCAACACCAAATTTCCATGGAAGTAATTTCGCACGGAATGTTAAAAACCCCGAGTGCAGGCATCTGCTATTCTCAGAGTTACATTATACATTGCCAGACGGGAATGGCCAGTATTTCGCTTTTTATCTTCTTACTTAAGATACTACAGTGTCACATAAGGACATCCAAGTTACCGAGATTTCATGGAAATTGTTCTGAGAGAGAGAGAGAGAGAGAGAGAGAGAGAGAGAGAGAGAGAGAGAGAGAGAGAGAGAGAGAGAGAGAGAGAGAGAATCCTTTTACAATAATAAGGTAAAATAACATCACTTCCGTACCACACTGAGACGGGTCAAGAGAAAAGATCAGAGCTCAGCTTTGTCCTCGGGAGGGGAAGAATAAAGACACAAGAGATAAAAAGAATAAAGAGAAAAACAAGGCAAAAGAACCAATGGTTTCAATTCCCTTGAAGGGAGATCTAATGTAATCTTACTTTCGTCTTAAGAACCTTAAATGTAATTGGTTGCTTAAAATAATTTCAGATGTGATGCAGAGTAATTTATTTACTTACAGTCTTCATGTCAGGGGCTGCCGACTCATTACTTCTAATACCAAGTGTTTTTCGTTGGAAAAATTATATCATTAATGAAACGCAAAACAATTGTAGCATAATGAAAGAATATGAAATCTTTCCTTTGCCAAGTCACAGAAAATCTTAAAAAACTTAAGTGATTCTTTGTTAGCTTAATAAAAAAAAGTAGTTATTTAACCTGGGGTAAACTATGATATTTTACACATCATCAAAACTTTAGCTAGGTTTTTAACTTGGCATTGAACCGATTAAAAAAAAATATTTAACATAATATAACTATAAAATATGTCGCTTTTGCTAAAATCACAATCAGCTCTCCCGACCAAATATGGAAAGATGATTCTTATGCCTTCTTTTCAGTTTTATATTTCTGTTTCAAGATTTCACTGGGTTCGCAAACTGTATTTCATGGCCTCTATCGATTCCTTCCGTTACCAGAGGGTGTTTGGGGAATGGATAAGGCGACAGGAAAAGGCGAAATGGACAGGGCTGTTCCTTTCACATATCCCCATATATATATATATATATATATATATATATATATATATATATATATATGTGTGTGTGTGTGTGTGTGTGTGTGTGTGTGTGTGTGTACATAAACGATATAGGGTAAAAAGAGGAATTAAATAGACGAATGTATGAATGAGAGAATCCTTAAAAGTCGGGAAAATGCAACAACCTACAAATAGCTAAATAATATGAATATAAGAAGAATAAGGGATTGACTATTAACAAATTTAGTTCTAATCAAAACTTTCAATAATTTATACCTGAACCTAAATCAAACCCCAAAATAAATATCGGACCCAGGTCGAAATTAAGACCCAAAAGAAAAAGAATATTAAAATTGGATTAGTTGAAGAATCGATAAAACGCAACAAAACTAAATAAATAGAAGAATAAATGTGTTGCAAATACCACCAGGAAATAGACTTGGTCCTAAATTTAAAGCCTTTTGGATCAACGCCAATACTTCTAGAAGGATCTTTCTAAAGTTGTGGTGACTTATCGGCTTGTCTGTAATCTCATCGTCCTTGTGAACAAGGGATGTGTGGTGTGTGTGTGGGGGGGGGGGCGCGTTTGGGGAAGCCTAAGGCCTACATGTTGAGTTATCATCCCTTACGAACCAATCAGCTGTTACATAAACATGATATTAGCTGAAAGATTATTTTCTAAACGAAAAGATTACTTACATAGATTTGTGGCAGGCCGATAAGGGTCTTAACGGAAAGACGAGCTCACATGACCAGTTTATTCAAACAAAACAACATGATTATATACAAACGATTGAAGATAACAATGGCATAAAAACATTAACAATATGAAACAAGCAATGGTAAGCTGAAGCAGGTTTTTCTATTATTAGAGAGAGAGAGAGAGAGAGAGAGAGAGAGAGAGAGAGAGAGAGAGAGAGAGAGAGAGAGAGATAGCACATTACAGTGTATGAGTGTGTATGAAATTTATGTGCATTACAGATTATATATATATATATATATATATATATATATATATACACATGAAAGATCTAAATGTTGTTACTGTTCTTAGAGTATTTTATTCTAATTTTTCATTACTTCTCTTGTAGTGTTATCAATTTTCTTATTTATTTACCTCACTGGGCTATTTTTCTCTGCTGGAGCCCTTGGGTTTATATCATCCATCTTTTCCAACCAAGGTTGTAGCTTAGATGATGATAATAATAATAATAATAATAATAATAATAATAATAATAATAATAACTGGGAAACGAGTAAGTCTTTCAAACCATCTACCCCGTCTTTTTAAGGCCTTCTACCCTTGCTCCTTTTAACACGGAATTATGTACTCTTTCTTCAACCGTTCTTTTTCCATTCTCTCCGCATGACCAAACACCCTAAATATACAAGTAGCACTAAAGGCTAAATCAACGCAGTAGGAGGATTAAGATCTGACTAAGAGTAGTCACAAAAACCAATTTGAAAAATAAGTAGATTATAAATGTATATGGTTCGTTAGGACTCATCAAAACCTTTAGACGTCATTGGGTATAGAAAAAAATTAACAGCCAAATGAAAATAATGTGAAATAGATGTAGTTGGATGAATAACAGAGTCTTGGAGGAGTGTAATGAGCAAATGGTTTTCAGTAAACTGTGAGAGGTGATTTCTAAATCAAAATGAACTTTGTTAAAACTTTGTGTAAAGGTAACTTCAATGATCTTTGTTCTTCAGATTCTTTTCAGGACATAAAATGAAGTTTCTACAGCGAAACGGTAGCTATTGTGAAAGAGGGGGCGGGGGAACATTCACAATAGCTATCGTTTCACTGTAGAAACTTCATTGTATGCCTAGAAAAAAATATGAAAAACTGAGACCATTGAACTTACCGTTCTACAAATTGTAATCAAAGTAAAAAGATTTGGATTTAAGAATAGCCTAACGCCTTTAAAGAATGGATAAAAAAGCATCTCAGGAAAATATTTAGCAACTACAGATATCTTTAACCAATTCTCGTGAAATTAAGAAAAAGTGAAAATACTAATAACTTAATAAGCTTTCAAAATTGGTTTTGCATTCAATTACGAATCCATCAACCGATTACCTTCTGAGATCGAAAATATATAATTTTAATATTTAAATCAGCTTGTGATCTTAGAGCTCCTAAAAGGTAAAATGTATTCAAGGAAATAAAAACCATTTGCCAAATAACTTTTAACAACTTTAATTAAAATCAGATTAAATGTAAACTATGTACATCATAGATAATAATGATGATGATAATAATAATAATAATAATTTTAATAATAATAATAATAATAATAATAATAATAATAACAATAATAATAAAACATACATTTCGACATTCTCTATATTTACTCCAGTTGAGTTCATTTCAAATATATAAAAAGAAGGACTTTTCACTGGCCATTCCATCCACTGTTGTTCGTTCTCCATTGTTACACAGAATGAGTTCCATTGTTCCATGGATTCAGTTGTGTTCTTTTGTTCATATCCTTTGCATGCAGATCTTCCCAAATATTACCACCCTGTTCGCAATACTAGGTGTGCCGTTAATTCTAAGAGGTAATCGTTCTCCATCACAACGATCAATAATAAACAGTATTCTAGAAGTTTCATCTATTCCAGCTGTGACCAAGATGTGGAATCAACTTCTTAATCTAGCCGTTGAATTGGGGAACTTCTAAAGTTCAACCTTACAACGAATCTCCTTATGTTGAACAGGCTGACATAAGTCAGTCTTTATAGTTTATATATGAGAGATCTATTTCAATGTTGTTACTGGTCTTAGATTATTCTAGATCAATTGTTTATTATAGCACTTGTAGTTTATCTACTTCCTTTTCTCACTAGGCTATTCCCTTTTGGATCCCTTGAGCTTATAAGATTCTGTTTTTCTAACAAAGGTTGTAGCTAATAATAATAATAATAATAATAATAATAATAATAATAATAATAATAATAATAATAATAATAAATGTTTCGTTTTGTAGTATTTAGAATAACTGATCACTGCTACAATGATTACAAAACTTTAAAGCAACAATAAGACGTGTCTTAAATTCTACGGTCACAAAGTTAGAAAAAAATATATCATTATTATTACTATCAATATCAATATTGCCGTTATTATTTTTGTTAATAACATTATCATCATCATCATATAAATAATTATATCAAATCCCAAGCAGACAGTAACATAGAACTGACAATTAATCCTTAGAATAAATATCTCGCTTTGGTCTCCTAGGTTAGTTGGATTGGATGAAATTAGAACAACTGGGGAACCTTACATAGATTTAAAAAAGGGCAATATATTTTGTTTCAGACGACAGAAAGCAACAAAGAAAATGGAGTGGGATTTTATATTAATAAGAATCTTGCAGTTAACAGAAGAATTTTGTAGCAGTAGTGATAAAATTGAAAGATTAATTATCAAACTAAATAGGAAGTATAAACCGAAGATCGTTCAAACGTATGCACCAACAACATCCCATACAAAGGAAGAAATAAAAACTTTTACGAAGATCTGGAGATATTTATGAAAAACACATAAGACTCGATTTCCATTGGCTTTGGGTGATTTCAGTGCTATTATTATTATTACTATCATTATCAAACGCTAAGCTACAACCCTAGTTGGATAAGCAGGATGCTATAAGCCCAGGGGACCCAACAGGGAAAATAGCCCTGTGAGGAAAGGAAACAAGGAAAAATAAAATATTTTAAGAATAGTAACATTAAAATAAATATTTCCTATATAAACAATAAAAAATTTCAACAAAACAAGAGGTAGAGAAACTAGATAGAACATAGTGCCCGAGTGTCCTTCTCCTAGAAGAGCAGCTTACCATAGCTACAGAGTCTCTTCTACCCTTACCAAGAGGAAAGTAGCCACTGAACAATTACATTCCCATAGTTAACCCCTTGGGTGAAGAATTTGTAAAGAATAGGCCAGAGTGGTATCTCAACGGGCGGCTGGTGCCCTGGCCAACCTACATCGTAAAGTAGGTGAAAAGATGAGAGAATCGGCAGTAGATAAATTTGGTGGAGGAACAAGGAATGACAGAGGAGACATGTTTGTGGAATTTGCTAAAATAAACAATTTTAAAATCATGAACAACTGTGGATGTGCCTATCTAAATATTTAGCCAACATTATTGACGGGTCGCGTACAGTACTTCTATATAATAAAACTGAGTAAAATCGAAAATGGTATGAAGTATTTTATAATAAAAAAGATAAAAATACTTTCAAATATAACAAGATATTATATTGATTTCGTCCACATTCCTCAATGTAAATCCTCTCTAAATACTATGGTCATTTATAGACTTTATAATTATAATCAACGCACAACCTCCTTTTAAGTCAGGAATCAAGTTACTTTTATATCGATGTTTCAAAGATACATAAGCATAATAATAATAATAATAATAATAATAATAATAATAATAATAATAATAATGATGATTTTAATCTTCAATAAATCTCATGAGTGAACGTACAGATAGAGAGAGAGAGAGAGAGAGAGAGAGAGAGAGAGAGAGAGAGAGAGAGAGAGAGAGAGAGAGAGAGAGAGAGAGAATGCACAATTTCTCAAATATTAACCGATTCAATCTGCGTTTCAATAACAACAGGAGATTCAATAACAACAAAAAGAGATTCAATAACAACAAAAGGAGAGCCACGAAATTGAAACTGCCACTTTAGCCGACTCCACCAAACTACCGTATAATGATATTCCCGTTCAGAATCATTACAATTGACCTTTGGAACTCCAAAGACGTTTGAAAGTTTTTTCTATCAAAGGGTAGTTATAATTAGACGTTTACAGGCTTAGGAGGAGTCGCTTAAAGCCGAGAGAGAGAGAGAGAGAGAGAGAGAGAGAGAGAGAGAGAGAGAGAGAGAGAGAGAGAGAGATGATTGAAATTGGGAGACTGGAAAACCAAAATTTATATTCCTTTCAGTCATCTGAAACATTGTGATGTCAGAAAGGAACGTTTTTCTGGTAAGAATTTTCCCTTTCATTTTTGAAAACATAATAAAAGTGTTCATATCTCATCCGACATTAATAACATAGTCAATTTATCACTAGTTTTATATTGGGAGAAGCGTATTCACTTATTCAAATCCTTTATGGATCTAAATTGCACTTGATTAAAATTGCATTAAAATAAAACACAAATTTTCCTTTTTTTTCTTGCATAGAATCAAAAGTACATATAAATAAAAAAACTATTTTTTCCTTCCCCCTTTTCACAAATAAACATTCCTGTCTCTTAAAAGAGAAATCATTTTTTCTTTTGAGGAGTCCCAACAACAGATGAGGGAGGAAAAACCCAATCCTTACATTTTTCATCTTCATAATTTCCACACGAATAAATAGTCCTTCATAACTTCTACATCTAATCCAACATAAAAAAGGATCCATTGAAACTATTGGGAATTAGGTCAGGATCCGAAACCAACAGGGAGGTCGAGTAAAACAAGAATAAAGAGATAAAGATTCTTTAAAAAAAAAAGTCATATACTCTTCAATATACCTCTAATTTCCTGCCGTTTGATCACAATTATCTCCCCTATATAACAAAGAGCAATATATATATATATATATATATATATATATATATATATATATATATATATATATATATATATATATATATATTACTTTTCATACCATACACACATGATATGTGGTTTGGCCTAGAAAACAAGCTTGTTGCACATGCAGATGATGCTACTCTGCATCAATTCCATCCCTTAAATGTAGATCTGGGGTTGGCGAATCCCTTAATAGAGATTTAGCTAAAATTATGGGGTATGAAGTTGAAGCATAACAAAACTCAAAGTATGATTGTAATTAAGTCAACGACAGTGGCTCCTTAACATCCGGATCTCAGTATTGATAATGTTTCTTTAACTCTGTATGACTCTTTTAAAATTTTAGGTGTGATTCTCGACAGCAAATTTACTTTTGAGAAACACATTAGGTCTGTATCTTCTTCTATTGCACAAAAATTGGCTTATTGAGAAAATCTTTCAGGATTTTCGGTGATGAATCTATTCTGGAGAAGTGTATTAATAATTTCATTCTACCTTGTTTTCAGTATTGTTCTCCTGTCTGGTCTTCAGCTGCTGATTCTCATCTTAATTTGTCGGATAGAAACTTACGGTCTATTAAATTTTTATTCCTGATCTAGATAGTAATCTTTGCCACTGTCATTCAATTAGTTCATTATGCATGTTGCAAATTTTTTTTTCATAATTCTGTCTATGATTCTGTGTGTGGGGATAAGAGTGGGGGTCCTACAGCTTGAAGTCAGTGATGACAGGACCTGATAAAGGGAACAAATACAAACAAAATTGCAAAACGTCTTATTACAACTTTATCTGTTACTGATGAAAACATTATGAAACAAAATAACATTATGTAACGAGATCAGTTTTATGTAGCAAGAAGAATGATATAAGTTTTGATCAACAACAAACATATAAATGACACAATAATGACGATTTATATGGTTGTTTGGTTTTTATCTCTTCCCCAAATTCTTTCCTCCCTTCAAAATGACGTGTCCATTTTCTCCTCGAGAGGAACAATATCATTCTTTCTATATTTGATTCTCATTGAAATAAGTAAATTCAGTTCTGACTCAGAAACCTTTCCAATGAAAACAATATCGTTTAGGGATGTGAACTTCTTTAGAAGTGAGATTGCTGGCCTGACGTGTCCATTTGCAATGCAAATTGATTGACAGGTTTCAAATAAATATTCGGCTCAATGCAACCAAAACACTTACCCTTTTCCAATGTTTTTTTTTTTTTCACTAATGTGTCTTCCACTGTTATTTTCATTACATCATACTTTTCAACATTGTCTATTTCAAGTTCAATTAGTCGATTGAGATCATGTCGTATTCCTGTCTTTGCATCAAAGCAGATGTATTGCTTGCCTTCTTTCCTTCATTCTTTGCAAAGGACGAATTAAAACATTGCTTGCTCTCTATGCGATAATGCATGTTGCATAAGATTTTTTATAATTCTGACCATCCTTTACATTCAGATCTTCCCGGACAGTTCCATCCTGTTCGTAATACTACTATCGTTTCCGAGGCCGTGTAATAATGTTTTTCCCAAATATTTAACAAACCGCCTTATGAATTTCCATGAAACTACAGCAATGAATGTTTCAAACATTGGCCTAATTTTTGGTGGTACAATGAATTGACAGATGTGCTTAATTAACCCGTTTACTCTTAGAAAAAAGAGGAATTTCTTCCCTTGCTTCAGATCGTTTCGAAAAGGTGTTACTTAATCACGTAACTGTGACGCAGAGGTTCCCCCAACCCTCCTTCGGTGTTTACACCTATTGCTATCCTAGTACTCCCCCCCCCCCTTCCTTCTTGCCTTCTTTCCTTCATTCCCATTGTTATTAGGCTACCGAGTAAATCCCTGTTAGGAAAGACTGTGTACTGCTCATATAAAATGAGCCGGAAGAGCAATAAAATGTTTTATGGTGATAGATAATGATTAGATGGTTAACACAAATTATCAAACATAATAGAAGAGGTTTAAAACAGAGGTGTGGAATCGCACTGAGAGATATTCTACTCGGACTCCCACACATTTTAGATTTGCAACTAAAAAATAAAACAAAATAAAAAAATAAAATAAAAACATTAGTAAATATAAAAAACAATTTTTTTCCTCGAGAGTGATGATGAGTAAAATGTATAAGTGTCCATTTTTTTTCCATACCTCATAAATCTATGGTTTTCAGCAATTGGTGATAACATTATTGTGGAAAAAAGCAAAGCTACTGAATACTTTGATACGAGTATATCAGCTAGGCATGTAGACAATGTCAATGGATTTCTCAAAGTAAGGTTGATTGGTTCATCAATTGAAGTCTGGTATAATTCCAGTGACAAAGTCGCAATGATATTTGTCACATACCTTTTAAGTAACAAAAATAGGTACTGGTACTTATAACGTAAATAAATATATAAAACTATAGGTTGAAATACAATAAATCTTATGTATGTATGAACATACACACACACACACACATATATATATATATATATATATATATATATATATATATATATATATGATTTCAAAATTTATCAAATGGCCGATGTCAATTCCCTTATATGAAACATCTTTTAGAAGTCTACCTTCTAAGGAATTCAAGCTACTCTCTCTGGTGATATTGATATGATAAATTATATCAAACAATGCTCTGTCATTTTCTTCCTGGCAATTGATGTATCGAGTAACCTGTGTTGTATGGAAGAATGAGTCCTACGGCTTAACCTTAAGAAAACTATATTTCTATTGCTTTACCAACACTCGCTTGAAGTGCGAAGTGTAGGGTTAGCATGGCTTCTTTCGTCTCCTGTCATAAGTCTCATTCTTGATCTTCAATGTAAGTGAGTGGGTAAGATATAAAACGTTGGTCTTGTGTTTAGGTAAAGTCTAAAGTCACGAATCACATTGCCAGGTATGCTGAACTTTTACTGACAAAGAATTTCGTATTGCTTGGGGTAGGTCATATGACAATTATCTATGGAGTTAAACAGGCGTTTAACAATTCGGGGGATGGGAGGTACAGGGGAAGAAACGTTATAACGTCACTGAGGGACGTCATCACTTTTGCGAATGTGTGGGTGGCTAAGACTGGCTTTAGCCTCATTTTCTTAAGTAAAAAAGTTAATGAAACGTAATTGGCAATGCACAGTATTTCCTAAAATTAGGCCATTGTATCAAGCGCTCCCTACTTTGATATCATGGAAATCCATCAGTTATTTTAGGAGTTATTTAAAAAAAAAAAACACTATTACACGGCCTCTTGAAATGATAGTAGGTATGCAGTTAATTATAATAGTCAGGCCTTCTCCATCATAATGCTCAATACTACACAGTACTCTGGAAGTTTTATTCCAGCTGTACCCAAGTTGTAGAATGATCTTCCTAATCGGGTAGGTGAATCAGTAGAACTTCAAAAGTTCAAACTCGCAGCAAATGTTTTTTTGTTGAACAGGCTTTCTTAAGTCCTTTTATAGTTTATAAATTAAATATCTGTTTTAATGTTGCTAATGTTTTTAAATTATGTTATTTTAATTTTCATTACTTATATCGTTTATTTATTTCCTTTCCTAACTGGGCTATTTTTCCCTGTTGGAGCCCTTGGGCTTATAGCATCTTACTTTTCCAACTAGGGTTGTAGCATAGCTAGTAATAATAATAATAATAATAATTATAATAATAATAATAACTTAGTTCTTAATCTTTCAATAGCCTGGCATTCGCATTATCGATATTTTCTATATAAATTTATTTCTTAAATGCCAGTTATTACCCATCTAGTACTTCCAGTTACGATGATTTACTCAAAACGAGGGAATGAAACCATGCTCAATATTCAACCTACCAAGCGACACATCTCCATATTTGACAGAAAACACCACCTATCCAAGTACATGTTATGCTAAACCTCTTAAGGATCATCCAAGAATTTTTCGTTAGGGCCCACATAGACCGTGGGAAAAAGACACATCAGAACATCTTTTTCATCAGCTATAAAAAAAACATCGAAATCTGCTTTACCTACTACATTTTACATCTGTAATCTTTCCGACACGGCCATTTACACGAATCTCTCTCTCTCTCTCTCTCTCTCTCTCTCTCTCTCTCTCTCTCTCTCTCTCTCTCTCTCTCTCTCTCTCTCTCATTTCATAAAGATATCAATGGAAAGACAAATGATAAATGATTAAAAAAATTCTTAGTTCCAACTTTCATTATATCATTAAGTTCACCTTCATTAAAAAGAGAAAAAGAAGGTAAGAGAGATGCTATCAACCCAAAATATTGCGTTACAAAAAAGTGAGAAATCTGCTTTGCCTACAACATTATACATCTTTAATCTCTCCTGTCATAAAGATCTAAAATATAAATAAACCTACATATAAACAATTTTTCCCCGCTTCTTGTGAAAGAATCATACCAAAATAATGAAAAAATACATGTGCTGGAGGGGCAATGTACAGTTGGACACAGGATTTCCTGCCATACATACCCTGTCATATCCTTACTGGGCAGCGAGTTCCTATGTGTAGTCCTGTCGACCACCCCAGCCATCTCTTCCTACTCTACGTGTTTGGTTGCTCGCCTCACAGTAAGGGTGTGAAAGGATGCACTTCCTCTGAGCGAGGTGTACTACGATATTCCTGTATCCAACTGTACAAAATACACAATAGCATAAAAAATTCCAGGGTGTAGACATATTCGAATTCTATTTCCTTCCATGTTACGAAACCTCCCAGTCGCAAGCCATCATATCCCAAGGTACTCTTCGTCATCTGCCAAGGTAAAAAACCAATTTTAAATCCGACGCATAATGAGGAAAAAATATCAAGAATACGAAAACAGCAAAATTCGACCAATTCAGGTAAAAAAAAAAATCCCATACAAAACTTAGTGGCTACCAATATACCTGCAAAGCATCACATCCTTACATCCTTATAAAGGTTAACGCCTAAGACTATTACAAAAACAATTCATTCTTAATCATTAACTTAATTTGATAACATAAAAAAAATAAAAAAAAACGCCAAGATACGCCTTGGGGTTCGAAATAGAAGTAAGCTAACTCAAACGTTGAGCAATAAATTCATAAGAGTCTCACAATGTATAGATGTGTGTTATCTAAGGTGATTACTGATTCGCGCAATAGCATTTGAGTGCATGGTTTACTCATCAAAAGCCAAACTACCATGTAAACCACATCATTTGTTGGAAGCCAAAGACCAATGCGTTCCTAGCATAAATTTCCTGAAATTTCAAAGCTACGGCTCAATCTCGAACCATAACAAATAAATACTAGTCGCCAATAACAGGTAGTGGTTAGTTGGTATTGTTATTTAAGTCGCATAAACCTGTTAATATGTAACGAATTCATGAAGGAAAAATGGAGAGAGAGAGAGAGAGAGAGAGAGAGAGAGAGAGAGAGAGAGAGAGAGAGAGAGAGAGAGAGAGAGAGAGAGAGAGAGAGAATACACTAATATTCAGATCTATATCATTACTAATCATAAAAAGTACTTGGGCAACATGTTAGGTTACCCAATAATGAATTCCTTCATAAATATAATAGGGGATATAGTCTATCTCCTTTTAATCTATACAAAGAGATGGAATACAATAGAAAAAAAAATTGATGAGCGAAATCAATGTTGAAATTCTCATCATAAAATATTCCACTCGAGGTCTGAATTTATCCTCCACCCCATATTGTAGTTAATGCCCTCATTGCACCTCATGTTGTCCATTGTCGTCATTACTTGAAGGTTTTGCAGGGTTCTTTTGGATCCTTATTTCCACTGGCTTTACATCCTTCTACTTGAGCTCCATTCTTGCTTCCTTTCTTCCTACTTGCTATCCAAACTCTTGAAACTTTTGCCAGGCTTTATAGCCAAAATCTATAAATCAATCCTTGAACCCATATCCCGTATCCTGTATAGGGTCAGTTGTAAAATACTAATAGTTTGGTATCGATCATATATTTCTCCGTATATATTTGGTTATCGTGAACACCAGAGAAAATGGCAATCCTAGATCTTTTAAGGAGGTATATAATCCTTATAATCATATCTACCAATAAAATAATTAGCCATTTTATTAAAACCTTTTGAAACCTCTGCGTACTAAAAGCTAAGTGGGTGTACTGAAAAGTTCCGATGTTCGACCCAAAAATCAACGAGTTTCTACGAAAACAGTCACCGATGATCTATCAATAACGCAACATTTAAAGAGCAAATGGATATTCCCTTTACTGACATTATCAAATTCCCAAAATGCAAATGGAAATTCCCTTTACTGACACAATGAAATTCTCAAAGTGCAAATAGGAATTCCCTTTACTGACATTATCAATTCCCCCAAAATGAATTAACAAATTAAAAATAACAATATTTAACTGTTTTTTTTTAATTCATGTACTACCCAATTTGACTTGATTAAGGAAACACTGAAGATATATAAAATAACACAGAAAACCGAATGGACAAAATAGGAATGAAACAAAATTAACATGAAACTAAAATTAGGGGAGGGGGAGGAAAGATAATATGCTGCCCAGTTTGAAAATAAGGTTCTCTTACTTTATAGTATGACACAAATCCCATACAACCGCTTTCATTAATTAGTTAGTAGCACGACTAATTTAATAACGTGGCGTCTGCACACGAAAATGGTATCAGGTTCAGGTTACTACCTAAGCAAATAACTCTAATTGGTCATTTATGTACTGTATATGCTCCGTGCAGAAATCGAATTGCGTTAATTAACTTATTGTAACACTATAATATTATCATTAATGTTACCCTTATTATTACTAGACAGGCTACAACCCCGGTTTAAAAAGCAGAATGCTACAAGCCTAAGGGCTCCAACAGGGAAAGTGGCCCAGTGAGGAAAGGAAATAAGAAAATTGCAATTAAACTATATATAAGTGATGAATAAGAATAAAAAATATTTTTAAGATCAGTACCAACTATATGATAGATCAGTTATAAACTATAAAACAAGATTTATATCAACTAGCTCAAGTATCAGAATTACAATCTTCGTAATATTTTACTTTATTTTATTAACTGTAATTACGAGTTACATACAAAATAATATATTAATAACCTTTTAGTAAAATTTACCGTAAAGTAACAAGAAAATTATATGGTAATAATTATTAGGTTTGACATTATTAACAAAGCCTAAGAAGGAGACTCAATTACTCCTAAATAGGTTTGTATGAGAGAGAGAGAGAGAGAGAGAGAGAGAGAGAGAGAGAGAGAGAGAGAGAGAGAGAGAGAGAGAGAGAGAGAGAGAGTTAGCCTACAATCTGTCTTTTATAAATGTTTCTTAAAACTTGAAGGAAGACAAAGCGTCTTCCTTTAAATCAAATCTCCCAACACCTTCCGGTAAGGATAAACATTAGAAAACTTTTCTCATTTGCAAAATTAACTCAGAAATGATGCGATGTATTTCCATCTTCGTTAGTTTGTCTAATGGGAAGTTCGGATTTCAATTCCCAATCACGAAAGAGAAAATGAATTAGTTAGTTTTCTTTCGTTGTAAATATAATCATAGTTATCTGCAGCAACCTGAAGCACGAAACGTATCTGCAAAAAATAGAAACGTACTTTTTACATGAACCTAAGGTCTATTAATAGACACTACATGACTCAGAATCCATCTGATTCCAAATCTACTAAACCATTGGGGGAAATTTCGTTCTCAGGAAATAAAACTCCTCTGCGTCTCAAGATTCAAAGCATCGGTTAAAGTCGGAACCTAATTTATTCGCCTTTGCCTAAGTTTTAATGAGAACCATCAGCTGCTCCAGTTTATACAAACATGGAAACAATGGAGTTTCTCAACCAAGAGCATCCAAAAGCGGAGCTTTACGATTATATAAAAAATGTATATTCTCTCTCTCTCTCTCTCTCTCCTCTCTCTCTCTCTCTCTCTCTCTCTCTCTCTCTCTCTCTCTCTCTCTTCGTATATATCTAAAAATCTTCTGCTATAAAATCCATTAACAAAGCCTGAGGGGCACTAAGTAGAGCACAGACCTATGCCGCGATAGCTTATTTCTTAAACTTTTGCTCGACCTTGGCCTTTAACCTTAACATGTTAATTTGCGTGGATTCTCATACACACAAACATGAAGCAAGTCTTAAGTCTCTGTGACAATAACGTCCAAACTTATCTCTGATTACAAGTATTGGACATTTTGCTGGACTGTGATCTTGACCTTCCAAAATTTAATCATGTATGAAAGTTGTCAATAATTATCCCATGATTTTAGAAAAAAATTTATTTACCATAGAACACAATCCTATAAACTCAAAAAGCATACAAGAAACTGAATGAAATTGAATATTCAGCATAGACAGGAATGAATCTTACCAGGAACATTCATCGGAAATAAAGTAAATCACTGAACATATGAAAATTCCTTTCAATATTAAATTACTGAAAGATTTTCTGACTGACAAATAACGGAAAGTATAATGAATGTAACCAGATAATGAAAATCCAACATACAGTAACTAGAGAATAACTAAGATGAAATCAATCCCTCCATAAGATTTAAACACTAAACAGCCAAGAGAACTATTGAATTTAGTGACGTAAAATATTCAACAATACAGAAGGTTCATAACAAAATAAACACATATTTCCTAAGTTGTATATAAATCTATACTTCTCTTAATTCCATCTACTGGGAATAAATAAAGACGATCCTACCGTCGTTTATATTTCCAATCTCGATGTCTCTCACATCACGTCAATCACAGCCAATTAAATTCTTCAAACATGGAACATGTATCATTACGAAGGCATGTTAGGGTTATTTCTTCTCCAATACTGAATTTCCACAAAGGTTCACAACCTCCAATCCACCCTAGTATTCCTATTGACTTCATTCCAATCTGGTAATAGTAATTTTCAATGAAAATATAGGGATAAAAATTCACTTTTTCAATATAAAATCACCTAAAAT
>NC_090727.1:89597460-89617460 GCF_036898095.1 Palaemon carinicauda | reverse complement strand
ATATCTCTAAGAAAATCTTCCAACACAAGGTTATCAAATCCTTTTTCTTTCAGAGGTAGAAGACCAGATGACAATTTTATTTTCAGAAAATTTCAAAAGGAAAAATTTAGTACAGATTTTGCAAAAGCTTTAAAGAATTTCTTGATTAATTGAAAAGTTATTATGGGAAAAAGTACTATATAAAATTCAATATTTAATCATATTTCCAACGCAATTAGGATGCTTCATCTTCACATAATTTTCTAATAAACCAATCTAATATTTTCTAGCCTGCATTGACTCTCCAGTAACAACTTCACTAATTCATATCTAAATATCAGTTTTTCTTTTATTTCTTCTGGGATCTTCATTTGAAATCATAAGCGGAAACCAATTTCTGAAAAATACATATGTAAACACCAACTAATTTACCAAAATGTCACAGGCAGTTATTCTTCAGCGGACAATCACCGGTAGAAAGAGAATGCGAGAGCCAGGATTAGTCTAAGTAAATGAGGTTACAAAGGAGACTAAACCGTTTATTTCCGCTAATTTTGCCTATTTATAACAAATTTCTGACTGGCGAGAGTTCATACTTAGAGTAGATAAGAGTACGAATTGATTATCTAAATATGTTTGAAATATACAATTTATAAAATTTTGTAATACGCAGGTATATGAATTGACTCGGATCTGCAGCCTCTGCTGTTACTAATTTGGTAATCAAAATTGTGAATCAGAGCCAAAATATACATAATAATAATTCATACGCAATATCGTGTAGAACGAACAATGTTAAAATGTAAGAATATGTACGCCATCTACCAAACCTTTAAAATGAACCAAGATAATTTCAGAAGATAATTACCTAAAACGATTCTTTTTATCTGCGCCAATCGCAAGCAAACATCGTTACGTAATCAAGACTATGAAGGCACTAAAAGCCAAGGGGATACGCACAGTTGAAACAAAAACAAAAACAACTTCCAAATGTAAAAGATGTCGTTAAACACTGAGGCTCCTGAAGGGATTCTTCGGCACTTCCGGCCCTTTGGTACCAAAGCCCATCAAGGACACTAACTTAACGAAACTCTCTACAAACTTTCAACTTCTGCATCATAAATAAGCATAAGGTTGAGCTCGATTTTCAGTAATTGCATACAAACAGAACACAAGTGAGTCCATACAAACACATTTATACAGACCACAATACAAACATATACGCATACATCTCCCCTATATAATAAAGGGCGTGTGTAATGTAATGTAATGTGGAGGAATTTTTCCCTTGCAGTGAATTCAAGGAAATCTTGCAGGAAAGGAAATTTTCATATCTCTCTCTCTCTCTCTCTCTCTCTCTCTCTCTCTCTCTCTCTCTCTCTCTCTCTCTCTCTCTCTCTCTCTCTCTCTCAGCATAATGTGAACAAAAATAACTTAAATATCAGTTAGTCATGAAAAAAGCCAAAACCATGACGGATTAACGCTGAAAATCTTGCAATATCCAAGTTTCGAACTGTTAACTTCCTTATTGTGTTCGATATAGAAATCCTTTAATCATAACATTTCAAACCTTTGGTCGTCGTTGTCCCTTGATCCAAGAGAGCTATTGTTCCAGTCCCGCCATTAGGATCTATTTCAATCTTGTATACCATTGGGTCCTTTTGGATCGGATTCTGTGTTTTCGCTTTGAGAACAAGAACAAGAAGAAGAACAACAACAACAACAATAACAATAATACCAATAACAATAGTCCTTACCATTATCATAAACAATATCTATATCTATGGATGCCAATTAACTTCAGCAAACAAATCAAATTATATATTACTACGTGTGAGTGAGCAATAAAAATCGGCATCAAACAGGTAACATGAATAAAAGCGACACTCAGCTGATGCTATTACCTTTCCCTTTCAATCGAAGTACCACCGCTGATTCAAACTCCCATTCACATACCTGCAACAGAAGATTGGATTGGGTAAGTAATATTGTTATTTGATCAACAGTTTCCAATAGTTAACAAAAACCTGCAAAGTGAAATTAAGAATGAAGCTTCAAAATCCTTTTTAGAAAGTTACTCAGCAAAATACGCCTATGAACATTTTAGAAACTCCAGTCACATAAATACATATTTTCAATTTGAATTCAGTAATTGAAATGTGCTATTAATATATCCATGGCTGAGATGGACTCTTAGTTCCTTTCATATCAATGCTAGTTTACGCCACCCGTCAAATATGATGGCTAAAGCACATTCGCAGATTCAACCCTTCCCACCCCTCCCCCATTCCTAACTATAAGACCGGGGTACCCCCTCTCACCAGGATATGACTACTCTTCTTCCCCTACCTGAGGGATGGGGAGAGACTGAGTAGTCATACGTTTGGCAATGTCGCTCACCCTAATAGGAAAGATTATATATATATATATATATATAATATATATGTATATATACATATATATAGATATATATATATATATATATATATATATATATATATATATATCTATATATATGTATATGTATATGTATATATATCCAGACACTTAGTATAAATAATATAATACTCCAACTACAAGAAAGTATACTTGATTTGAAAGTTATTCAAATCTCTTGCTAAGACTTGGTGATCAGATAAAAATTAATTTCTGAATCAAGGTCGATTATTCGAACGTTTTAGGAATGGTCGTAATTCGAGAAGCGCCACAAATTTCCCATGGGAGTAATTTCGCGTGGAATGGCAAAACCCTGAATGCAGGCGTCTACTATACTCTGAATTAAACTAAATTACCAGACGGAAATGGCAAATATTTCGCATTTTAACATTCAACTTGAGAGACTACAGTATCACATAAGGATCTCTAGGTTACCGAGATTTCATGAAGAGAGAGAGAGAGAGAGAGAGAGAGAGAGAGAGAGAGAGAGAGAGAGAGAGAGAGAGAGAGAGAAAAGATCAGAGTTCAGCTTTATCCTACGGAGGGGAAGAATAAAGAGAAAAAAGAAGATAAAAGAACCAATGGTTTCAATTCTCTTGAAGGGAGATCAAACGTAATTTTACTTTCGTCTTAAGAACATTAAATGTAATCGGTTGCTTAAAGTAATTTCAGATGTGATGCAAAGTAATTAAATTACTTAGATCCTTTATGGATTCGACAAATACAAAGCGATTATGTCATGGGCTGCTGACTCATTATCGCTAATACTAACCAAGTGGTTTTTCGTTGGAAAAATTATATTATTATTAATGAGACACAAAACAATTGTAGCATAATCAAAGAATATGAAATCTTTCCGTTGCCAAATCATTGAAAATTACAAAAAAGTTAGTGATTCTTTGTTAACTAGATAGAAAAAGTAATTAGTTAACCTGAGGTAAACTATGATGTCTTATACATAAAAAAAAACTTTAGCTACGTTTTTAAACTGGCATTGAAGTGATAAAAAAATCATTTAACACTATATGGTTAAAAGTCCTATCGCTTTTGCTGATGTATGTATGTGTATGTATGAGACAACGTTGGTCACTTGTTATGGATATTTTTATCATTGAATAATGTTAGATCGTTTAAAAAAGAAAACATTCCCTGCTAAAATGATATTTCAGAACAAAAATTGTTACTGTAGCACGAATCCTTTTGTCAACGTGACCGGCGAGAGTCAGTGAGACTAGTCTTTGACCGACTGTCAAAGCAAAGCGCTATAGTCTAATGATAACAATTTATGCATTTGGGATAAGATTTCGAAGTTACTACTTATATTTGCTTATATCAGCTAAAAAAGATATTTAATCTTTGTAGATAGAAATATATATAATATGATTACTGAAAGTCCCTGTCGAATAATAGAAACTAAAATATTCGTTCTATGAACGCAAAAATTATTCTGGCTAAAATCTATACAATTCATTTTAGAAATCCTGCCAAGGAATAAATTACACAATTTGGAAAGTAAAATAAAATTCAAGAGATGATCTTAAATCTTGAAGGATATTGGGAATTTCTTTATATTTACCGTATCGCTTCACGTCAGCTGTCAGATGTGAAATGCCGGCACAATTTTATACCTAAAACTACGGTCTCAAAACAAGAGATAATTTGAGTCTTTCTCAAACAATATTAGCCTACAATATGCGTTTAACCATACATACACACACATGTGTATATATATATATATATATAAATTGTATATATATATATATATAAATTATATATACATATATATATAATATGTGTGTATATATAAATGTATATATATACATATATATATACATATATATATATATATATATATATATATATATATATATATATATATACACGCATACGCACACATTTATATACACAGTACATATTTATATATATATATATATATATATATATATATACACACATATATATACATACACACATTATATATATATATATATATATATATGTATATATAATTTATATATATATATACATATATATATACATACACACACATTATATATATATATATATGTATATATAATTTATATATACATATATATATATACAATTATATATATATATATATATATATATATATATATATATATATATATATATATATATATATAAATATATATATATATATATATATATATATAAATATATATATATATATATATATATATATATATATATATAAATATATATATATATATATATATATATATATATATATATATATATATATATATATACACACATACACAATGCTCCCAACTTCCCCAACCAACACAAGAAGTTTTCAAGCAGACCGTCAGGAAGAAGGTCAGACAATTGTTAAAAGGCAAATTCTAAATACATTACTGAATCATAGAAGAATTCCTTAGTTATATATATATATATATATATATATATATATATATATATATAATGAATATATACAAACACAAATACACTCATAATGAAAATGAGTGTATGGATTCCCCATATCCACGCACTCATTTCCATTATGAGAGAGAGAGAGAGAGAGAGAGAGAGAGAGAGAGAGAGAGAGAGAGAGAGAGAGAGAGAGAGAGACTGACATCTTATCAGTAACACTCCTATTGTAAGCTACATGTTTTGTCTTAAAAAGCAAACTAAGAAGATTTTCATTTATGATAAATCTATAAATTCATTTAAAAATATTAACATTTTTGTCCAAATCCTTTCAATGAAATCAGGCAAACAGACAGAATAACAATTCTGAGGCAGTGCTTTAATAACATCCAAGTATTTCCCCTGGTTCGCCCTTTGCGAAAGATGCCGTAAATTATGAAACATTCTCCATAGGCCTATATGATATTTGACCAAGTTTCTACATTAAAAATTCAGTCAGCCAACGTCATGGTTGAATGCCAATTTCTATGCTAATTAAAGTTTGATTGACTTGCTCCATTCTCACGAGCCAAAAGTAACTAAGTACTAATAGAGACAATATCAACAAGGTCCACAATTCTCGTACTCAGAAATGACTTTCCATATTAATGATGACATCAAGACTTAAGACCACACCCCCCCCCCTTCAAGTACAAGCAGTTACACGATGCACGTCAAGAACAGTAACACTTAAAAGTGTTTTCATTTGCCCCAATGACCTTTTAGCTTCTGCATTTCCTCACACGTGTTGGAAACGCTCATCAATACACCAATGTAAGGGAAGGTTCACTCTGATCTCATGGGTTGGGGTTCCAATGACACAAGGAAGGGGGAGGTTCTTCGTTCATTTCCATAACATATTCATTGCTTTCAGAGAAAAGCGTGTCCAATAAAATAAATAAATAAAATCAGGTCACTTTGGCAACAAAAACCAGTAATTTTTCTGATAAAATCGGCCAATAGATTCAAAATTTAAACACTCTTGGTAATTACAAAATATGTAAATCGTGTGGAATATTAGGAAAGTTTTAAAAGAGCAAAATTCTAAATAAATATTACTTTCACTTTGACATATTCAATAGTTTTCATCACTTAATAAACTGTATGTTTGTATCAATTTCCAACTTAAAACCACTCTACTTCTACAACATATTGACAGTAATGTGCTCATCTGTTCCTTCTCGCCTGCTTCGAGATTCGAACGCAGGTCCTCTAGCATCCCACATAACAACGCCGGGAGAGAGAGAGAGAGAGAGAGAGAGAGAGAGAGAGAGAGAGAGAGAGACTTTAATACCTAAATGCGGACGTTACAGGTTGCTATTAAATTTTAGGTATTGAACAAAGCCATTGATATTTATTGAAAAACAATACACAAGTAAATTTGAGTGATTTGCTTCCAAACAAGATTTATAATCAAAACAAACACAAACAAATCAGAAGAACTTTTTTCTGCAGTATATTTCTTAGCTTTCTGTACACTAAAATTTATAGAGATTAATAGAAACCGTAAAAAAGAACTCAAAAATTTCACAAGAACTTTAGAGACCAAATGTGAGCATCCAATTAGGAACTAACAAATTTCAAACCTGTTTGGGTCATAGATAAAAAAAACTTTTCTTCCTTAATATATTTCATATCTTTCTGTACACTAAAATCTTTAAATATTTGTAAGAAACATAAAACATAAATCACAACTCTCATGGGAAATCTAGAGACCAAATGCGAGCATCCAATAAGGAACTAATAAATTTCAAACCGATTTGGGCCGGACAGAAAAAACTTGACTATCTTAATATATCCCATACCTTCTTGAGCACTAATTTCTTTTTTTGGATATTAATACGAAACATAAGAAACTCACAATTTCAGGGAAACTTTAAAGACTTGTGAGCATCCAATAAGGAACTAACAAATTTAAAATGATTTGTGTCGAACAAACAAACAAAAATCCGAGTGCGTCATGAATCTTGTTTTCCACATTTTTTTCTTCCCACACATCAGTAAATTGATCTGTTGACATCAACAGCCAATTCTTCTCGTCCTTGAAGTCCAATTAATATTGCCATTGACGTCAATATTTGGATGTGAATTCATCAAAAAAATTCTAGCTATCGGAATCATTTGAGAGGCTGATATATCATAAGGGGCTTTTATATACTAATGAAATTCTAGAATTTATTATAGAGAGATATATACATAAATAGAAATACATCATATACGCGTATACCTGTACATATATATATATATATATATATATATATATATATATATATATATATATATATATTTATATATGTATATATATACATTATAAATAATATATATATATACATATATACATATATATATATATTTATATATATATACATATATACACACATACTGTATACACATACACATATATATAAATATATATATATATATATATATATATATATATATATATATAAAAGATATTCATGAATATATATACATTTATATACATACACACATATTCATATATATATATATATATATATATATATATATATATATATATATATATATATACATTTATATATATCATAATAGTGGTCTATTCTTAGTATTTACTTTGAAATCGAACAGGTATATCAAATCCTACTTATTACCCCGTTACAGAAACGAAACCGTGATGTATATAAGTTATCCTATCTGGAATATAACTATAAACTGGAATGAATATTGAAGAGGATACATTAATCTGACAATAAGGACACCGATTTCCTATTGATATGTTGTGCTATGAATTGTCAACATTATTCTGGGGAAAAAAAACTTCAATGGTAACGGATAAGATATAATTAGAATATGAGAATTCTAAAACACACTGATATCAGACCTTGGCTCTCTATTATATTAATAGAAATTTTCATTACCATTCCCTTTACTGAATTAGGAAATTGCGACCTTGTTTCTATTCATAACATGAAATGAAGACAGCGGTTACGGAGGCTTTGAGATATAAGTCACTTTACAATACTCGGAAATCATTTCTAATATCATTGTTTAAACATGCTGAAAATAAAAAAAAACACTTATTGACAAGAAGTATATATATATATATATATATATATATATATATATATATATATATATATATATATATATATATATATATATATATATATATTCTCCGAAGTTGACGGACATCCACTTCGGAATTTAGAGGAGACGGAAAGATGGATGGATGGATGGATGGGTCAATCACTTTACATCCAAGGGATTTTAACTGGGAGCAAAGAAATCTATATAACAACTACTTTCTATGTCTAATGACAAGAGTGAACACCATACGAATAAATATGAAGGAAATTAAAATTACTGATGTAATTTGGACACATTAAGAACCATGGCTTTACTTACAAAGTTGACATTCTGTCGGTTAACTGTCATCTTCCAAGTGGAAAACTCCTCATAATCTAGACAATGAAGATTACAAGAGGTTAACTTTCTATCATCAACACAATTGAAATTACAAGATGATAACGTGTATATATATATATATATATATATATATATATATATATATATATATATATATATATATATATATACACACACATTATGTCTATGTTCTCACACTCTAAGCAGTAGGAATTCTCATTCACTTCTATTTCAAATCTCTTAACTAAACTTTAGATGAAAGTCACATCTTAAGGAATCCTTTAAAAATCCTTCCTCAGAATCTGTGTATTCATAAGCTTAATAATGAAAAATGTGAAACTTAAAAACAATTGCTTCCACAAACTGTCTATTCCGTTGGTCATAAGATGAATGTCCAACGTTCAAGACAAACCTCTACCTAATCTTTACTTAATTAAAGATTGTACTACTTCAAGTGACGCAGTATTAATCCCTATATTTCTTTTTGTTTCTGCAGGTATACTGTGATGTTCCATAACATCAAATATATATTTTTTTCTAAATTCATATGGTTATAGGCATTAAGGAAATCGCGAATACAGATAGTTTGAAATGCGAGTTGAAAGTGGTTAACATAAATATTTCAACAAATCAATAGTCACTATTCGGGCGTGTGCACGTTTCCTTGCTGATATTGTGAATCTCTTCAACCTGAAGACATTTCAAACAACTTTCTTCGTGAAGGTTTAAAGGTTTTAAAGGCCAATCATGAATGGCAGAGGCAAGGGATACTGACATTGCCCTGGACTACAGACTGATCATATATACATATGGTCAGCGCCCAAACCCCCTCTCCACCCAAGCTAGGACCACGTATGGCCAGGCAATGCTTGCTGATAACTCAGCAGGTAGACCTATAGGCTACCAAAACCCCCCTTCCTTAGCCCACAAGGATGGTGAGGATGCAGCGACTAATGGGGCTAACGAGTTTGAGCAGGACTCGAACCCCAGTCTGGCTATCACCAGCCAGAGACGTTACCAATATGGCTTTCAAATTGAGTTTTCCCAGTTATCTTCCCTTACCCCATATGTTTATTGGGTTCCAAGGGAATGTTTTCATCTTTACAGCATAATAGCCTCAAAGAGCGTTAATTACAAATGAAATTAATTCAATACTATATTGTAACTCTGCCACTTCTCATATCCTTCATTCACTGCCATAATCTTAATTTCGAATATAAATTTTATTCACTGAAAGATTATAAGAGAGACAGGATGAATAAAAATAACAAACAAACAAACAAAAATGTTAAGCGATTCGATCCCACAAAATCATAAAACAAACACTAATGGCTTCGATCCCGTAGCATCTCCTCCATTATGCGTCATTAAATGTTATCAGCCAATAAAGGCGATCTTCTAAATAGAAAGATGTTTATTTGGCCAATCACGAAGCGTTTCTCTGCCTAACTTAAATCATGCCGATCTTGTGGAAGGGGATCTATGAGACAAGGCACGCACGCACGCTCTCTCTCTCTCTCTCTCTCTCTCTCTCTCTCTCTCTCTCTCTCTCTCTCTCTCTCTCTCTCTCTCAACAGCAGCAGTACCATCGCAATAGTAAATTAATTTTTTTACTTACAGAACTTTCTTTTAAAAAAGATGGATAAACACGTATTGAATATAAATAAAATTATGGTGAGCTTAAAAAAAATGGATACGATTTACCATCATTTCATCAAACATAAATGAAATATTTAGTCAAAATTCAGACAATTTCTCGTTTTCTAACCAACAACAAACACGAGACATTCAGTTATTCAAACTTCATGAATAATATTTCAGTCAACTCCAAATAAGGTAAAAGGAGAAAATTTGTTTGTAGATTTTAAGCATTGAAAATTGACGAAAAATTCAGGCTTCATTTTGTTGTAGTCTTTCAGTAAATATAGTCATTTCATAAAATGTATTGCATAAACCAAATGGTAAACATTATAAGTATCAAAAGTAATATAAAATATCTATTGTAAAAATGTCATATTTATGCATATAGATACACGCTGTATATGGTATGTAAATGTACCTTATTGAAATAATTTACGGCTGAACTAAGAATTAATCTCAAAGGAAAAACCATCCAATAATACAGCTCAATTTCGTCGCTCCAAATAACCTTACGTATAATCAGCATTGCTCTCAAAACTTGTACCAAATGCGTGGGAGAAGGCTGGGATCTGGCACTTCCAGTGGCATCAGCGCAGCAACTTTAGACAGGAGCCGCCGCCTCCTCCTCCTCCCCTTCCTCCTTTCATTCTGGTGTCACCGAGTATGTCCCTGATTCTTTTCCTTTCCAGAGGCGGAGCTTCAGTACAATCTAATATTCTCTTTAATGCTACCGATTTGCCGTTGTCCACAGAGGGACCTTATCCAATAAATGGAAACACCAACCATTGAGAAATCAAAACCAATTTTAGAATTAACAAGATAAAATCAAAATGTAAAAACGTACTTTAGTATTTGCACAAGTTCTTGAATTTCTATTGTTCCTACAATAAAGGACCGAAAATGAGAAAGTTCTTGAATTTCTATTAATATGCCTGAAATAAATGACTGTAAATCCGAAATTCCTTAGATTTCCATTAATGTGACTAAATTAAAGGACTGAAAATCAGAAATCTAATTTGCCAATCATTCCACGCGATATCTTCAGTGCGAGGACCTTCCAAATAGAATGCCTGAAATGTATCACCACGGCAATACACCACTAATAATGAGAACCAGTGTTTGACAGGTATGATTGAAGATGGTCATTGAACTACGGTTGAATCGGAGCATTTTGCCTTTATTTCGTTATGTTTCCTAGTGGATAGAATCTAATGCTCCGGTGATCATCATCACCATCATCAAAGGGCCTCAGTTAGATTTCAACAGTCGTTTCTATCTTGAGCTTCTAAATCAATATTTCTTCATTCATCATCTCCTACTTAAGTCTTCATAGCCCTGTAGGTCTAGTTCTAGTGCCTTATGGATCCCAGTTAAAAGTTTGCTGAATTAATCTATCTTGGGTAGTGTGACACAGAGGAAATCTAAAGGAAATTATAGGAGAAACTTAAAGGAAAGGACGAAGAAATTTGAAGGAACTTACAGAAGACAGTTGAACGAAAAAACAAAGAAAATTTAATGGAAAAGTTAGAAACAATTTTGAATGGAAAGACAGAAGAAATTCAAACGTAAAGACAGAAGAAATTTGATGGAAAGGATACAAACAAATTGAAGGAAAATACAGAAGAAATTTAAACGAAAAGACAAAAGAAAACTAATGGAAAAGATAGAAAAAATTTGAAGGAAAAGAGAAAAAAAATTTGAAGGAAAAGACAGAGGAAATTCAAAGGAAAAGACATATGGAAGTTTAAAGGAAAAGATAGAAGAAATTTAAAGCAAAAGATAGAAGAAATTCAAAGTAAAAGACAGAAGACATTTAAAGGAAAAGACAGAAGAAATTTAAAGCAAAAGATAGAAGAAATTCAAAGTAAAAAAACAGAAGACATCTAAAGGAAAAGACAGAAGAAATTTAAAGTAAGATAAAAGATATTTAAAGGAAAAGACATGAAATTTAGAGGCAAATAAAGCATTGACTTCCCTTCTCGATCACAGGTTTTGACGTTTACTGACAATAATATCCAAATGTCCATTGGACGCTTCTTTTATGCTTAGATCAGGTGACCATTGGCGATTCCAGGACAGGTCTGAGGATATTGGTGACTATATGATACAAATCTAGTCTTTGAGTGTTCTTATTGTACAGTAATTGTTTTCCTTGTATATCATAATCCTTACAAATAATTACGTAAAAAGAATGCGGAAAACCCTACCCTGATGAAAGTAACCAATTTGTTTGTGGATCAAACACCGTTCACAACTCAACTGTTATCACGCTACAAATTACCCAATGTGGTGTGGTGTGGATCCCAACGTTAAAGATATTTTGTTCATATGTAATTCTTATATTCAAGAAAGCTTTTTATACCAGACGAAGAGGACTTAGTTGACATTCTATATTATCATATTCGTTAGTGTATCCTTACGTTCGAATTTAAAAAAACATAATATAAAACATAAGGGCTGGCCTGGATACCGCTCTTTAAAGGAAACCATTTTTCACTTAGCCCACACACATACAGAGAGAGAGAGAGAGAGAGAGAGAGAGAGAGAGATTCGTAAAAATTAAAGCTTTAACGTCTTGCAATATGGACTATACTTTAGTTCGAATATATCTTTCTCCCATACACACACACACATATATATATATATATATATATATATATACTGTATATATATATATATATATATATATATATATATATATATATACTGTATATATATACACATATAAATTATATTTATATGCGTATATACATACACATAAAAACAGCAGCATGGATACGAGAGGACACTAAAATAGACCATATTCCAACAACAACAAGAAAAAGAATTGGACATGGGAGAAAGACAGATAATAGATGGCCATTAATAATAATGAACGGTCCCCAGAGATGGCAAAAGAAGCAAAGAAAGGAAGAGATGACGACGGATTGACGAACTAAGAAACTTCGCGGATATGGACTGGCACAAGAAGATCATAAACAGACAAAAGTGGAAGGACATGTCTGAGGCCTTTGTTCTATAGTGGATCAGTTGAAAGATGAGAATTACAACAGACCCGATAAGGAGGAGGTACAGACGGAGGCTATTTTCTGATCACGCAATGTTTTCATTTCCGAGCTGAACTGTAGGTGTTCGTACCAAACTCTTTAAAAGACAACTTGAGTTTATTCCACTACTTTAAATATTTCTCGTGAAAAAATAATTTGATCTTTACACAGCTTCTCCCCTGTGAGCCAACTTCTTCTACACAGCAAATAACTTTACACAAATTCCCCACTGTACTTCATCTACACAGTAAGTATTCAGAGAATTCCTAAAATCACAAAAATGTTGGAATGTTCCAAATATGTCACCATATATTTTTGGGAAAATAAGAAATATATCCTTGGTCACTTTTATATGTTGGGTCTTTTAATTACTGTAAAAGAATAAAATCCTGCTCAAGAGCTGCTTCCTTCGCTAATTTTTTCAATTTTACGATTACAAACGCCAAATAAGACAAAAAAATGCTTACACAAAACAGGTTATATCTATCAATTACTAGAGGCAAATATATCACAGCTGATATTTCCTCATTATTTACACTGTTGGTCCCCCACCGGGGTCGGGAAGGCCATTCATGCTTTGCATCTACAAGAAAATGGTTAAACAGATAGCACTCTGAAATTTAAATTCCAATATATTACGTTTTACTTGATGAAAGATAATTAGTCCACTGTGAAAATAGTGATGACCTTGACCTTCCAATATTTAGTCATTTCCTGCTTTTTACATAACAGTTAATCCATGCAATTTTCATTACTCTACGATTAAAATTGTGGCCATGGTTGATGACCAGAATTTAACCTTTTTGTTTTTTTAAAAGCCCTTCATGAATGGCAGAGGCAAGGGACAGTGACATTGCCCAAAAGGGCCTAGAGACTGACCATATGTACACATGCTCAGCACCGAAGCCCCATCTCTACCCAAGCTAGGACCAAGCAGGACCAGGGAATGGTTACTGATGACTCAGCAGATAGGCCTATAAGCTCCCCCAAACCCCCCAACCTTAGCTCACAAGGATGGTGAGGTTGCAGCAACCAAAGAAACTCCAGAGTTTCAGCGGGACTCGAACCCCAGTCTGGCGTTCACCAGTCAGGGAAGTTACCACATCGGCCACCAAAATCCTAGAGAAGAATTTGACCTTGACCTTTGATCTTGACAGCTCTTTGCATAAAAGTTTAGAATTCCTGCAAGTTTCATTACTTTACAATTAGAATTGTGACCGTATGGTTGATGACCGAATTCTGACCTTTTGCTTGACCTTGTTCTTGGAATCGACATTGACCTTCGACCTAAACATGCATTCATTGGCGTGAATATTTATACACTCAAATATGAACCATGTTTTAAGTCGCTGTGACAACGATGTCCGAACTTACGGCTGATTACGTGAATTGGACATTTTGCTTGACCATGACCTTGAACTTGCAAAATTTATAATTTCCAGATTTTAACATAACATTTAATCCCAGCAAATTTCATAACTCTGCGAATAAAATTGGGGCCTGGAATCTGTTCACAAACAGGGGGTAGACATAACCTCCTTCCATCTTCGTTGGCGGAGGTAATATATATCAGTATCTAAAGTGAAAATGTCTTCCGTACTCTCTGGAATATTAATTCCCATCTGGCACTATTTGTTCTACTGATAATTGATTAAAGCATAAATTCAGTTCCTCCCTTCAATGTCAACAGAAATCCAATTTACTTTGAAAAATTACCACCATATTTACATACTGAAGCTGTAATAGATTTTACAGTTTACTCCTGTCAAACTGTGTTCCTCCATCAGACTAAACTGTACTTTACTTTATTTCCAGAGAGGCTACCGTTTTGGATTAATTCAATTTTGTTCTGATAAATAAATAAAACTATTAAAAAATTAACTAATCAGATTACCTTTAAAAGTTGAAGAATTTACACAATTCTAACAGATGAAATAATTTGTCTGAGTATACTAGAATCTTTTCAAATTTAAAAATTCAAGGAACGTTGACTGTCTCCCCCTAAATTCCAACGAAGAAATGCAATATTTTTCTGATTTCAGCCTGAGCAGAGAGAGAGAGAGAGAGAGAGAGAGAGAGAGAGAGAGAGAGAGAGAGAGAGAGAGGAACGAAATTAGAAGTTTTCCAGCATACTGCAAGTTATTTTTATTTCTGTGTATAATAAAAGCCCAACCCAATTTCGTTAAGTGGCGCCAGAAGAACAGGTTAAACCCCAAGACCGACTGGACTCTTCCAAGTAAATATTCACCGTCTCAGAGAGATTTAATCTCACAAACACATTTTTCTACGCCCTTCTGTTCATTTTTTTTTTCTTCTCTTTTATATAAAGAGTTTTCAGGCTATAATTGAACAAAATCCCAATAAAATAAAATACTGTGGAATTCACCTCATACCTTGGTCCCCAACACACACTTACCAGGAACCATAGGAGGATAAACAAGGAAAGTTTGTATATTGTAGAGGTTCTGAGATGTTGAAATCGAATCCTCTATGAAGATACATAAAAATAAAACCTGAAGGAAGGGAATTACTAAATGTATTCTTTATATAATATGAAAATTTTCAAATCAATTGTAAATACAAATTATCCAAAAACCTTTCAGGTTTTTCAATTCATTATCAAGGAAAAGCGAACTTAAACTTAACACAAACAATAACAAGCAATACCACATTTCTTATTTCTATAGTTCTTTTTAAACTGAAACTGGTTAAGTTATGTTAGGTTAGGTTAAGTTAGATATTATCAACGTTTAAAATAGGTAACCCTGAAAACTTATCAAGCGACAACTAAATATAATAAAATGCACATCAACATTGCTAAAACATACATTCGAGCAACAACAACATTCACTGTCGTTTGGTGGCGCTGCAAAAGAAAACTTTGATATCTGAGCAAATGAAAACTGAGAAGAAAGACAAGAAAAGAAAGAGAAAATCTCCAAAGAAAAAAGCGGTATTTATATATGCTAATTTTCAAAGTGATTGTTTCTGGATATTCTCATATCGATTTCTTTTGACTCCGCCTTCACTTTTTAATAAATCACTCTTTCACGGATAAGTCTTTTATCTCGACATCTAGGTAGAAAACTATAACTTCATTTAATTTTATTTACAAAACTGTACTATGTATACATTACTCGTCATTTCCTAAAATTTATATAAAACATAAGAACAGCTGACAAATATTTTCCTCATAAAACTAACTCTCTCTCTCTCTCTCTCTCTCTCTCTCTCTCTCTCCTCTCTCTCTCTCTCTCTCTCTCTCTCTCTCTCTCTCTCTCTCTCTCTCTCTCTCATAACTTGGTTTGGGAGTGTGACGGGCCGAGAGAAGGTTGTGACTCAAAGACAGTATGAAAGCAACTGAGTGAGTTTATTATTGAACACTCTCCTTTATATACAAAAGCTCAAGGCAACAGGAATTTTCCTGTTCAAAATCTATACCGTTACCATTGAGAAAAACAGACATGTTTATTCAGGTTCTTTTTAGAGATAGGGAAGAGCGAAGATACAAGCATAATATATACACAAAATGAACTACGTACGATCGTGTGACACACGGTTGGTACAGTAGTTTCTGTGAGCGTTTGCACGCATGCGCAATGTTGTGTTGAATTATTCCTCAAAACTGCTAAGGCCATACGATTTCTATCAACCCTTGTATTATGTCTTCAAAGAAGCATTATCTCAACATCAGAGAGAGAGAGAGAGAGAGAGAGAGAGAGAGAGAGAGAGAGAGAGAGAGAGAGAGAGAGTATAAAATGCCAATTAAAGAGTCAAATAACGAGAACTGAATGAGGACCCATCAAATGGCTGCTTTACTTCCCTGACAGACCCTCGACAATCATGGCCGCTTCCTTTCATCAGAAGATGAATAAAACTGACATTTGCAATTATGGACGAGATGCAAATCGCAGTTTCCTAATGTTGAACAATTTTGCGATTTTCTGTTTCGTTCAATTCCAGTAGAAGAGACTTAAAAATCTAACAAAGATGAATTATTCTTACTAACATACGTTAGGTATTGTCATATTTTACTATACGCAGAGAACGCATTCTAACATAATTTAGTTTTACCTCCGCCAACGAATTTGGAAGGATATTACCGACCCCCCCCCCCCCAAGTTTGTGTTTGATTGTGAGAATATACAGGAAGCATCTACGAGTGTACCCTTATTCGAAAAGGATTATAGATGTTAATCAACTTTACGTGCAAAGATTTCAACCGAAATGCAGACCTTTTCGTGAAACATCACAGCCTCCCAGGCTCCAGCGCCTAGCCACATAGCCCAGAATTCCTAATTCAAACCATAACTATAAAGAAGCCACAAAACCATAAAAAATATACCAAATTATGTGACGAGATCGTTGCGTATTCCCTATCATCTAACCATCCAGTTCCACTAATTCAAATATGTTGCAAAAATGCGAGCAGGAAAGTTTATTTCATGAACGTGAACGTCTCTGCATCTACTGAGGTAACAGAGGAAACGTAAAAAGAAATTAATCTATGAGTAACTTTTCAGTGACTTACTGTTAGCCTTCACTCTATTTTTATTTTTCCTGAATGTCATTACCCTCACATTATTAGCGCAATTATTTTATGTTTTATCAATAATGCTTAACTTAATGTAAAAGAAAAAAGACCGAGTTTGAACATATAAGGACGAACAATAGTTTTCGTCATGCACGTACACATTTCTATCTCACAAAGAAAAGAAATATATATATCCTTTATAATGGGTTTTTAAGAAGATATTTAGCCTATGAGAATGGATACACTATGGTTTGAAAGGGTTTGGTCATGTGGAGAGAATAATGGATAATGGGAGGCAGAAAAGGAAGAATAACTTTAGTGTGAAGAGGTAGGACTAAAAGACTGGAAAGAGCAAGATAGGGTTAATGGAAAAAGGATATTGAAAGTTACGTAAACAAAATAGACGTTAAGAGGTCGGTATAGCCTACTCATGATTGTTGAAGTACTGATGTTTAGCTTTCCGTATGCTGTAGATGTAGGATATAACTGAACATATATTACCTATCCTCCAAGATACAGCAAATTAAGTATGAATAAGACAGTCACTTTATTTTTCTGGGGTCATTCCCATATAGGGGAAGTGGCTTAACGATGAAAAGCATTTAATTAACTTGTTTAGAGAAATTTAACAAATTAATTCACAATATAGAATAAATATATCAACCCCTGAATTACACTAAGGAAAAAAAATTATGAATTGCAGAGGGTTTGATAAGACCTTCATTTTTTCTTATCATCATTACAAGTTTTGTTAGCATTACAAGAGAAAAAAGCTCTACTTATAAAAAAATAATTGATTTTTTTTTTGGAAAAAATTATTGCAAACGAAATAAAACAAAGTTATATAACAACTTTTCATCATTTGACCCTGAAAATGACCTATGAAATCAAAGATTAAAATTTTGGTTACAAGAATAGAAGGAGTCAGGAAGCACGCAAAGATGATTCTGGGAAGGCAAATGACGGATTTCCGAGGAACACAAGGCGAGTGGAGATGACCCAATTAACACGGACGACTTCGGCAGGAGATAATGACTTTAGGATGGTGTAAATTTAGTTAGGATCAAGTGAATTGGGGTAGAATGGCGTCTCTCAAGTAATGGTGGTGAAAATTTCATTTCTATTAGAGGACTATATTATAAAAAGATAGTATTTCATCTGTGATATCAAATATCACAGCGAAAGATGAAATATAACAACTGGGAGTAGAAAAATGTGATTAGGAGATTAAAGAAAGAACAGAAGATAAGGAATTTGAAATTTACACGAAGAAAGGGTAACTAATGGAAGATGTTAGCTTATAATATGACCTGATTAAATAAAAAAGATGTGACCAAAGTAATATCAATACTAGACAAAACAAGCATTGCCGACCTAACTACATTAAATTACCCCAGAATAATTCATCATAACTAATAGTTGCCTGAGTGGTAAAAAAATATAAAGGAATAGAATATATATATATATATATATATATATATATATATATATATGTGTGTGTGTGTGTGTGTGTGTATATATATATATAATATAGTGTATAAACATGTGTGTGTTTGTGTATGTACACAAAACATGGGCAATAAATACAATAATGCTAAAATAGTAATACAATTATAAAAGTATAGTAACATTTGGTGAGTTGGTACCTGATGTATTTTCGATGAAAAATAAACAGGGCCATTTTGTGAAACCAAATCATCATTGTCAGTAATATTTGAATATAGATGATTAATCAAGCTGACATGACTGTAGCTGAATATACATCTAATACGAGATTTCATAGTTCGACATGTCAAACTATTACAAACATCCCCTGGGTGTATAATGTAATCTTCATAGATATACGAGGTCTGTGATCTGACACTAACTTTCCGTATAAGACATTTGGACTCCATTCCATAATAATAGATGCCATCAATTTACTCATTAGACCAATGTTGCAACTGACTGTCAATTACAACCTAGTTACATTGGTTTGGTTACTTGACAATATAGCAAATACTGATGTGTAGCGGGGAAAGCAATTTGTTTCTTAACAGTAGATTTTCCTTTTCACATGGGAAGAAGTGTATATATATATATATATATATATATATATATATATATACATATATATATATATATATATATATATATATATATATATATATATATATATATATATATACTGTATATTAACAAAAAACTACTCTATAGATCACAAGTCAAACAAAATATGGAAAATAAAATGCCACTTCTCTAAAAAAATAAAAAATAAAAAAACAAATCTCAAATCACATGGTCCTACCATTATCAACTTATTCATTGGAAACCTGGAGCCTTCCTAAAGCCTTAGAACATAAGCTACATACAAACTCAAAAGAGCAAATGAAAGAATAATGATGCGAATAACACTAAGAGACAGAAAAAGAGCAACATGGAAACAAAAGCAAACTTACAGACGCGTGTGAAAGAACACGTCTGACCTGGACCAGCATCGGCTGATGATAATGATGATGATGATGATG
>NC_090727.1:89584960-89592460 GCF_036898095.1 Palaemon carinicauda | reverse complement strand
TTCTACAATACATCAATATGTTTTCAACGTTGAATTGTAGGCCTATATGACATTACAGCTCTGCATCTACATGTTTTAAGCGTTGCATTGTAGGCATATCTTACATTATAGCTTCTGCATCTACATGTTTTCAACGTTGAATTGTAGGCCTATATGACATTACAGCTCTGCATCTACATGTTTTAAGTGTTGCATTGTAGGCATATCTGACATTATAGCTTCTGCATTTACATGTTTTAAGCGTTGCATAGTACGCCTATATGACATCACAGCTTCTGCAGCTATAGAGCGTTGCATTGTAGGCCTACCTGACATTACCGGCACATCGTTGCTTTTGTGCAGTATTCTAAAATCAAGCATTTATATTCCTCTTGTGTTTCTTCAGTAGCAGCAAATATGATCTATTTCAGTGTACAAACGATTATGCAATTTCCCAGAAATTTAGACAACTTCAGATTCCAAAGGAAAAAAAATAATTAAGAGAAATTATTTTTATGAGTTACTTTTCATGAATGAAACTGACCAGTTTTAATATTTTAATATTTTAAAGAGTTTGAATTAAAATTCATTATATATATGGTCATCGTCTTTTCCTAGGCCTATTGACCCTAACGGCCCCGGTTACATTTCGCCAGCCGTCTCTATCTTGAGCATTCATCATCTACTTCATACATCACATGCTGTAAAATTAAAGTTTCCAAAGAATTTTATCAAACATGGTCTACTGATATTGTTTGGACCTTAGACAGTCATAATTACGAACAAACAATAGTTATAGTGAAATCTTGGAAACTATTTGTGACTGTTCGATGGAAATTCTAGGCTGGATATTCAGGTTAAGGAATGGAAATGTTTATAGGCCTAATAAATACGGAGTATTGAATTTGAGGTTGAAAAGTCTTTTATCTTTAAAGCACATCTCGGTGACACAGTGTTCAGACTAAACTTCCGACCCCTGAAAGGTCGACTTGATATTGTTCATGTAAATATGTTTTAATTGTTTAAGACTTCTTGCAACATACCAGAGAACCCGCTGCTTCCTAATAAGCTATTGCTGAGCCATAATTGAAAACAAGGTTCCTAACAGCTATACTCTCATTGCAAAGCATCGACTCTAGAAGAGTTTAGCAATTCAAGTAACTGTCTGCTTCTTTCGACCTCATTATCCCCATTGTATAACAGGGTCGGCCTCTCGAGTCTACTCTTCGAATCTATTTATTTGATTTTCCTCTGTACAGTACATTAAAACAAAATTTTAATCAACGATTTTATAAGTTAACTATTTTTTCAAATCATATTTAAATAGGAATATTGTTATCCAGTTTTGTCTTTTAAAAGTTAATAAAGAGATTCATATTGTGTTGACTCGAAAATTAAGAAAAGGGAAAATGTGCTTTATCCAGCGAGGGATCTGACAGTACACAATAACTTTCGCAATAGTATCAGCGGGTGCCTCCCACTGGCCATCAAAATACTGATCTATTTGCTAAAAGAATATTCAAAATTCATAAATAGCTATAATGATGATTATTACTAAAGGCAACTAAATTCCTAATTATTAACCTTTATAAGAAATTATGAATTTATCAACAAACCTATAAACTTTGCATAAAATGTTTGAGTCTTCCTAAATGGAGAATATTTTCCGGCAAGTAATGGCAGTGATGTCTGTATCGTCCTGGATAACCTAAAGTAAAGAGACTCGGGTTTTCCGAGAGTCCTGGGTCGGGTCAAGCCCTAAGAAATCGACTCCGTTGAGGATCCTTCCTCTTGGGTGTCTTCCGATTCAGGACTACCTCTCGGTTTGGGGTTCCGAGACAGGCAGGATAGAAAGAGAGTATCCTGTCACTGACGTCCCCCGGTTATCCAGCAAAACAGCAACAGGCTTCCTTTGGTCTGGTGTTGAATTCTCCTCTCTCTCTCTCTCTCTCTCTCTCATTAGTAACCCTTTCTTATCCTTTTCCTTCTTCTCTTCCTCTACTAATAAAGGGCACGAGGTGGGGGGGGGGGGATTCCCGTCTACAGTATGCAGCCAGACTGTTGCTATTTATTTACTATTGCATTGGACAGCGTTGAACATAACTTGTCACTTAGTAATAAATCTTATATTTCACTTTGTAAACATGTGTATGAATGCACAAAGTTGCTCAACTGTTATGAAAAATTTTATTATTGAAAAAATATTAGATAGTTAAAACAATTGTGCTACAATAATATTTCAGAAAAAAAGTAATACATTAATGAAACACGAATCCCTGTGAACACCTTGATTCCGTGAGACTATTCCTGGAACTGTGTCTGTAGATAGTCGGAGTGGGAAAGAGGGCTTCAGGAGGGAAAATAATCTAAGCTTAGTCCTGTTGTCTAATAATAATAACCATCTATGCATTTGGGTTATCAATTCAAAGTTATTACTTGATTTTGCTTATGTCGTTTTGTGTATGAAGCAAAAGGTAGTTAGGGTCGTGGTTTCGAAACTTGCAATTAATTATTTCAAGCCAAAGCTTAGGTAACTGTCAACGCTGCCTATATAGGTCTAATCTCTTGAGGAGTTTATTAAGGGAGAAGTAATAATGATAAATGAATAAGTAAATAAGCGAAGTGGTGTGTTATCTTCGGTACCAGAAATACAATTAAATCTACCTATATCATCCAACTTTAATTTACGAACGGAAAGCTATAATCGGGTCAGACATATTCCCCCACACCTTTAATGGGAAGATTCTACAATAGCAACGTATCTCGAATAACAATAACAATAACAACAACAACAATAATAATAATAATAATAATAACAACAATAATATGGCTCTGTCGTTTTGTCTTTAACACATACGACGGGTATGGCTATATGTCAGGTAGCAACAATAAATATTTGCATCAAATCTTGTCATTTATGAAAGGTGTTTATCTGGGCGATACAAAAACACTTTCACCCCCTTTTGTATCCCCATTCACAAAGTGTGATTATATATATATATATATATATATATATACATATATATATATATATATATATATATATATATATATATATATATATATATACATATACATATATATATATGTATATATATACACACACACACATATATATATATATATATATATATATATATATATATATATATATTCGCCTAAAGCAGGTCGTTTACATAGCGGTAGAAATTCATATTACTGTAAATAAATGTTAGGGTGACACAAGGCCAATATATTGGGAGTTAGATGGCCGGACAGGATTAGAAATGAAACTATATGAGAGATTACTCGAGTGTCATGTGAGGATAAGATCATGGTGAGGAGTAGGTGCAGATGGTTTGGGCATACTCTTAGCCCTCCCCAAGAGAGATTATGGTCCATTTCTTTTAGCGATGCAGATTTGTACCGACTCGCAGCGGTGCCCTTTTAGCTCGGAAAAGTTTCGTGATCGCTGATTGGTTGGATTTCTCTCGTCCAACCAATCAGCGATCCGGAAACTTTTCCGAGCTAAAAGGGCACCGCTGCGAGTCGGTGCAAATATGCATCGCTAAAAGAAATGGACTATAGTTCACCAAGTTTTCAACTGGGCTCCAGAAGGCACAGAAGAGTTGTAAGACCAAGACCTACATGTCAGTGGACTATGAAGCTTGAAGTAGGAAATGATGAATTGAGAAGCATTGATTTTAAAGCTCAGGTTAGACAATTGGCGAAATCTAACCGAGGCCGTTTGCATCAATAGGCGTAGGAAGAGATGGTAATTTTATATGTATATATATATACATATATATATATATATATATATATATATATATATATATATATATATATATATATATATATAATGAAACACATACACATATAAGCATGTGTATATTATCATAAATGAAAATGGCCTTTCATTAGAAGGGGCTAGCGTTCGATCCCAAGTATGAGGTAGAAATTTATTCATATATGCATATGTGTTTAAAATTTACTGTTGATGTCTATTTGCTATTAAATAATAGGAAATAGCAAAAATATCTATTTAGAATATAATTATTTATTCATATATAACACATATAGCAGTTTTTAGTTTACTGCAGGAAAAAGGTATCAGAGATGTCATTATTCTTGTCTGGAACTTGTCTAAAGAGAGAGATATTATCATCACTTACATGATTGTTGATAAGAAGAAATTTGTATTTAGGAACAGCAAGTCCTGACTGAATAATTTAGACCCAAGCTTAGTAAAAATCATGTTTTTATCTCCCGAGAGAGAGAGAGAGAGAGAGAGAGAGAGAGAGAGAGAGAGAGAGAGAGAGAGAGAGAGCCTATATCAGGGGTTTTATCATATGATCATATTTAAAGATTGATTAGGTTGCCTAGCGTCGCAACTACAAAGGTCATTGACACTAGGCGGCGTCATAACTGCCAGGGTCACTGACGCCTCAAGGTAGAATGAAACGCAGTAAAGAAAAGAGTATTTAATCATCATATCATATCCCTGAAGACGGAGAGGAATTTGGAACGTTCAAGTCAGAATAATTTTTTCAACTGAAAATGTCTGAGGTCATTATGTAAATTTATAGGAAATTAAACATCATTGAATCTTTATAAGCTTATTTTTGGAATTAGAATTACTTTCGCAATAAAGAAACAGAAATACTTTTCTAAATTATTCCTAATTGTAATTTTAAAGAATATTTAATGTTATCAAGTTGAATTTTTTTTCTTTACATTTCTCTAATTCCGCCTGAAGTCTCTGGACGAGTTCTTCATGATTTCCTTTGGAACTTCGGAAGAAATTCGCTCGGAAGTGATTGATACAAGACTTCCTTCATTACAATGAACGTATAATTTCGTAGAGTAGATTTTAATTTATAGAAGAAAATATTGATAGATATAATCAATATTACTTTTATCTAAAAGTCTTCTTGCTTTTCAGGGATTTGAGAGAATGATTAAATAATATTTTCGCTCTCTGTCTGTACATCGGTTTCTTGCTGCTCCATCATCATCATCAACTTTTACTTCACAAATTGTTGAGGTTATTCCTTTACGCTGTGTTCTATTTTCTTTATTAGAAATATACTACAATATTTAAGCTGTGTGTATATATATGGTCGTCGAAGTTGTCCTAGTCAAAGTCCCCCATACTAGATTGAATTTCTATGAGCGCTCAGACTAAAATCTCTCAATATCGCCAATCTTCAGAGGCCAGCGTGGCGATGAAAAATGGCTGGGGGTTCAAGTAAAAACTCGATGTAGTTGCCATGTAATGTCAGGTTAGGCCTACAATACAATGCTCTATAGACGCAGGAGCTGTAATGTTATATAGGCCTACTGTGCAACGCTTAAAACATATAGATGCAGAAGCTGCCATGTAGGATAGGCCTACAATGCAATGCTTAAAGAGTATAGATAATTTAAAAGGAAAACATGACGGTGTTTTTATGCTTTGACATCACCGCACTTGAAATATCACAGTCTTTAGGCCGACGCAATACGAGCTGGCGGTTAACTGACTGTTGTGGAAACTCGCTTATTAAGCCATTTTTTAATCCTGCTTACTGGTTTGGTCCTTTTCCTTATTTCTTCATCTGTGGCTTTGATCTAACTGATTTTAATCTTTTATTAGCGTATTTAAATTGTCTATGGATAATTGAAACACTTAGGATTTCCTCTGTTCCTTTCACGTAGCCGCTTCTCTCACTCCGAGCAACTTGCACGAAAGCAAATTATCTCCTCGATTTCAAGGACAAAAATGCTCATACAATTACTTATCCCATATAGAAATTATTAATTCCCTTAATAGAAATATATTATTTTGATGAATATATAATTCATATTAGTTTTGGAATGGAATTTCAATTTCGAGGCTTTTAAAACTAAGGAGTCACATAGAAATTCAAAATATCGATATATCATGAAATTATTTAGATGGTTTCTGCGCGTGGAAGTCACTGTCATTCGTCGATGCCGAAACGTGGAATTGACGTCATCGATACGGCTAATCTGCTCCACATCTTGATCAAGTGTGGAATGTGGAATCCGAGTGTTAATAAATTCCACACTTTGTAAAGAGATATGTATGACGATTAAAATGTAATAAAAAGTAATAAATAATTAATTTGAGTGTTTTATTATTTATTTTCCCCGTGATATATATATAAAAATTACAACAATTGCAAAGTCTATGAAAGTGTGGATGCTATGGGACTGGGAGGCTCAGTGGAGTTCAGCGCTTGATGTTGCCGACTCACTGAAAGACTGATTCTTGAATCAGTGTTGAGGGAATTAATTGCAATTGCCGCACAACAGTTGCCTTTTGACGAATTGATTCGCCAGCTCAAGAAAAATCTAAAAGTTTATTCTTTTTCTTGTGAGTATCTTTTTGCAATTTCTGTAGACAAAATACTGTGAGACTTGAGAGAGGTGAAACTGGGACTAATCAGCTACACCGCTGAGCGTGGAGTTGCCTAGTGTGGAGAATCCGGCAGCCCTGAGTCACTGTCATTCGTCGATCCATCCCGATTCCCTTGTTGTGTTAATGTTAATTCTTATATCAACCATTATCATTATTAATAAATCCTGCATATTATTCATAGCATGAAACTGTTATAGTGATCTTAGGCCTTCTTCTTCGTCTATTACTATTATTATTATTATTATTATTATTAGTGTATGTGACCCGTCAAAAATGAGGGCTAAATCTTTAGACAGATATGCACACACATGCACTCCCTTTTCCTCATGGTATGACTACTCCCACTCACCCCCCAACCAATGGGACGGGGAGAGCTCAGTGTAACCAAAAAGATATATATATATATATATATATATATATATATATATATATATATATATATATATATATATATATACATATATATGTATGTGTATATATATATATATATATATATATATACATATATATATATATATATATATATATATATATATATATATAGCCATACACTTGCTCATTATTATATACGGGGGATTATTATTATTTATATTATTATTATTATTATTATTATTATTATTTCTATTATTATCATTATTATTATTATCATCATTATTATCATTATATTATTATTATTATTATTATTATTATTATTATTATTATTATTATTATTATTAATGTTATTATCATTATCATTATTATTATCATTATTACCTCCACCAACGAAATTTGCGTGTGTTTGTGTTGGTTTGTGAATAGCTACCCGGCCACAATTTTAATCGTAGATTAATGGATTTTGCAAGGATTAACTGTTTTATAAAAAACTGGAAATGATTAAATTTTGGAAGGACATGGTCAAAGGTCAAGGTCACCTGCAAGTGAAATCTTTAATGCACGTAATCAGCCATAAATTTGGACATCGTTGTCACAGAGACTTCAAACTTTGTTCATACTTGAGTGTATGAAAATCCATGTTAAGGTCAATGTTCAAGGTCAACGTTGAGCAAAAGGTCGAGAAATAAGCTGCCGCATGGAGGTCTGCGCTCCAGTGAGTGCCCCTCCAATTATTATTATTA
>NC_090727.1:89567460-89574960 GCF_036898095.1 Palaemon carinicauda | reverse complement strand
ACAATTTATGTATGGTCACTGAAATAACATTGATTATGCCTTATAACTAAAGCAGCGAGAGAGAGAGAGAGAGAGAGAGAGAGAGAGAGAGAGAGAGAGAGAGAGAGAGAAAGAGAGAGAGAGAGGATTTTGGATGTTCAAAACACCCTCCAACAGCTCTTCTCGAATCATCACAAAAATAGTCTTCCATAGGAAAACAATAAACTCGATTTACGATGCCTTCCGCATTTTCAGCAAAAGGGCGATCTTATTGGACGCAATAAGGTTATCAGAGCCTCCCAAGATCTTTCCCTTCGAAAATAATAATCCAGGGGGTAATGGGGCAAGTTCCTAGGAATAACAGGGAAGTGGGCCAAGTTAGGACGATACTTGTAAGGGAGTAGTAAAGCAAGTTCTTAGGTTACTTATAACAGTGGAATGGGGCAAGCAAGGAAGGTCACTTGTGAAGGTTAATAAAGCAAGTTCCTTGGTTACTTATAACAGGGAAATGATGCAAGTTACGACGTTACTTGTGGTGATAAATAAAGCAAGTTCCTTGCTTACTTATGACGAGGAAATTGGGGCAAATTCCACCGTTCCTTAAAAAGGGCAATAGAGCAAGTTCCGACGTTACTTAGGATAATGGGACAAGTTCCGACGTTACTTATGATGGTTAATAAAGCAAGATTTTTGTTTACATTTAAAGATGACTCATGAATGGCAGAGGCAAGAGACAATGACAATGCCCTAAAAACTGACCATGTATACATATCTGTGCCGAACCCCATTCTCCATTAAACTAGGACCAGGGAGGGCCAGGCAATGGCTGCTGATAACTCAGCAGGTAGACCGATAGACTCCCTAAACCCCTCATCCTTAGCTCACACGGATGGTGAGTTAGTAGACACTATAAGAAATTATTGAGTTTGAACATATTTCGAACCCCAGTCCAGCAGATCGCAAAGCAGGGACGTTTCCAATAGGCTACCCTTTCTTTTTCTAAAGTAATATAATTAGTTCTCCCTTTATTTTATATAATAATAGAGAAGAAATTGTTTTTAATTATATTCGATTATATTTTTCTTGAAGTAAAAATCGTCTTTTCCCAAAATGATCAAATGCCTGCTTTCACCCTTTCTAATTGAAAAATATTTAAGACCTTCAGTTTTTCTTATCATTATTACCAGTTTTGTTAGCATTGCATCAGAAAAAGCTCCTCTTATATTTTTTTTTGTTTTTGACAAAGTTTCTCATAAGAAATAAAATAGTTCTATAACAACAATTCATCATACGACCCTAGCAATAACCTGTCAATACAAACATCAAAAGTTTGGGTAGAAAGAAGAGAAGGAGTCAGGAAGCAAGCACACGATGATTTAAGGAAGGCAAATGTCAGAGTTCCGAGGAACACAAGGCGAGTGGAGATAACCCAATTAACACGGACGACTTCAGCAGGAGATAATGACTTTAGGATGGTGTAAATTTAGTTAGGATCAAGTGAATTAGGGTAGAATGGCGTCTCTCAAGTAATGGTGGTGAAAATTATATTTCCATTAAAGGACCATATTATAAAAAGATATTTCTTCTGTGATATCAAACATCACAGCAAATGATGAAGTATAACAACTGGGAGTAGAAAAATATAATTAGATTAAAGAAAGAACAGAAGATAAGGAATTTGAAATTTACATGAAGAAAGGGTTGCTAATGGAAGATGTTAGCTTGTAATACGACCTGATTATATACATACATACATACATACATACATATCATACCTATATATATACTGTATATATATGCATTGCCGACCTGACTGCGATAAATTACCCTAGAACAATTCATCATTGCCAATAAATGAGCTAATTGCCTGAGTGATAAATATAAGGGAATAATATATATATATATATATATATATATATATATATATATATATATATATATATATATATATATATATATATATATATTGTTACACAAAATGGCCATAATTATTTCACATCGAAAATGCATTAAGGTACCAACTCTCCAAATGTAACTATACTTTAATAATTGTATTATTGTTTTAGCAATAGTGTATTTATTGCCCATGTTTTGTATACATACACAAACACACATATTTATATACTATATATATATATATATATGTATATATATATATATATATATATATATATATATATATATATATATAGTATATAAATATGTGTGTTTGTGTATGTATACAAAACATGGGCAATAAATACACTATTTGTGTTTGAATCCGAAACTTCATTGGGTTGCTTGTTCTCTTTCGAATAAAATAGCCCAGAGAGGAAAGGAAATAAAGAAAAATAACATATTCCAAGTACAGTAACAACATTAAAATAAATATTTCCTATAAAAACTACAAAAACTTTAACAAAACAAGAGGAAGAGAAACTAGATAGAAGTGTGCCCGAGTGTACCCTCAAGCAAGAGAACTCTAACCCATGACAGTGGAAGACCATGGTACAGAAGCTATGGCACTCACTACCCAAGACTAGAGCACAATGGTTTGATCTTGGAGTGTCCTTCTCCTAGAAGAGCTGCTTACCATAGCTGAAGAGTCTCTTCTACCCTTACCAAGAGGATAGTAGCCACTGAACAATTACAGTACAGTAGTTAACCCCTTGGGTGAAGAAGAATATCTAAATATTTAGCCACCACTGTTGACGGGTCAGGTATACTAGGTATGAAATAGATAAAAAAAGAAAGTACTATTTCTGGTTACTCAACAAACACGATCGAAAGTAAATCTCTTTGTAAACGCCATCTGTCGTGCCCTTGAAATGGATTACTACAAATGTACGACAGTCAGACGGTAAATTGACTTACCAGTGAACCCTTAAGGAAATCTTGGCAGCATCAAATTGTGTTTCGAACTGACTTATTCCGAAATGAGACTAAAATGGAAGGTGAAATGACTCCCCTTTCGTTTCGTAATCCTTCAAAACATTCTGCACTCGAGTTTCTACAAGAAATAAGTCCGACGCCTCACTCTAATCTGCAATAACAGAATACTGCTGAACTTCTTAATGATTATGGAAATGAGCCAATTAGAGTTCGAGAGTCAAATAGGGTTCAGTAACTATTAGATGTATATTATAGAAGTGTAAGCGATCCGTTAATATTGACGACTAAATATTTACATAGATAAGCACACTCACGCATCCCTCTCTCACCAGGGTACGACTAGTCCCTTTCTCCCATTCCCATCATCTACGCCTATTGATGCAAAGGGCCTCAGTGAAATTTCGCCAGTCGTCTCTATCTTGAGCTTCTAAAACAATACTTCTCCATTCATCATCACCTACTTCACGCTTCATAGTCCTCAGCCATGTAGCCCTGGATCTTCCAACTATTCGAGTGCCTTGTGAAGCCCAGATAAAAGTTTGGTTAACTAATCTCTCCTGAGGAGTGCCATTCAATTCCCCATATCCTTTTGAGGTCTTTGTTCTCTAAACTACAAAATCTGTCATACCACGCCTTTCTATCTGGTATATAAGGGAGATCAGAAAAAAATTAAATCTCCTTATACATTCTTGCGAGAAACCTTCGCCTAACCATTTATGCTTTAGAAATCCCTTCAAATTTGAAATTTACTGTACATGACCATAAATATAATTGACCAAAACAAATGGTAGACAGTGACTATACAGTAAATGGTACTTGCATTCTTTAAACAGAAACAACATATTTTACAAACTTACAAACATATCTTTTATCATGTATAACGACATCTCCGATAACCCCGTGGAGCAGATAATTAATTACCTTCTTCATTAGGTGGCTCTAAGGAAACTATTCCCCAAGTCCCCAAGGCGGGGACACTCGACCAACAAATGCCCCAACACCAAAGGACAATAATAGTCTTCGCACAATGGTTGGGCTACCAAACTATTCAACATACTTGGACAAACTTCAGTGGCCAATCTTCAAACGATGTAAGGCAGTCTCCCTTGTACTTGATATATTATAACGTGTTGATTCGGTAGCTTCCAGCATATTCTGGTCGTGGTGGCCAATTGGAAAACGCCCCTGCCTGGTCATCTACCGGACTGGGGTTCGAGACATGCTCAAGCTCGATAGTTACTTGTAGTGTCTAAAACCCTCAGGATGGAGGTTTGGGAGAGCTTACAGGTCTACCTGATGAGTCATCAGCAGCCATTGCCTAGCCTTCCCTAGTCCTACCTTGGGTTGAGGGTTTGGGCGCTTATCTTATGCATGCATGATCCACGCCCAAGGGCCCCTCCATCAAACTAGTGCCGAAGGGGCCAAGTAATGGCTGCGATGACTCAGCATACAGAGCTACCAAACAAACCCTCCTTAGCTCACAATGATGGCAAGAATGCAAAACGCCTATGGGTTATCTCTAACATAAAAAAAAAAACCCTCGTTTACGAAAGATCATAACTACAGTACAACATGAATCATTGAGAAATTTTCACAATGCTGCTGCTATTCCAAAAATACATATTACTAAACTGCGAGCATAAGCTTTGTAAAGTTAATGACTCGAAGTAACTGGAAAATTAATCAAAAAAAAAAAAGTTGATAATGGGGCGGTAGGCTGCGAATGTTTTTGTCAAAACCTACGATCACATGGCGTACGGTCCGTTATCTCATGATGCGAATACGTACCATGGCGATTAATGGGGACGTTTATCGTTATTACATCGTAATTAAATCGCAATGAGTTAATTCATTACCACTACGACAGCCGCGGACTTAATAGCATCCGTGTGTTACTCGGGCATAATAGATCCCGTACAAGAGCATCGCTTCAGGCTATTTATAAAGTCTTCAGAAGATGAGAGTAAGAAAACAAAGAAGGTTTGTGGACAATCAATGTTCTTTATATTTTATCAACTTAGATCACCCATTAAAAATGGTTTGATTTCAAACTGCAAAAATTCCAACTTATGATATCAGGTCACCCGGGTGTGGCGTGAAGCTGATATGGATTTGACGGAATTATACTGTAAGGTATAATAAATAAGAATATTGATGCAGAAACAGATTCAAAACTTGCACAATCTTGGGGGATTGGAACCTCGATAAACCTTTTCCATAGCGTATTACGTGTGATAATGCACACGGATAAAAAGCTCGCAAAAATATGATTAAAAAGCTAATTTGTGAATATCTTATGTCTTTGAATATGTCACAAACCTCATTTAAAATCAATCTCATATTAATCAATAAGAAAAAGAAATCAGAACCGAACAGTGAACAAAATCATGCTTCCAATGAATTTCCTTTGACACAAAAATCAGGTCATTTCCTTAACAAGTAAGTTTCGTCATTCAGGAATAATACTAAAGCTGAATCTGATTCCCCACAAGACCATAACAATGCACTTAATCGCCTTCAAATACTACAATTCGCTTCAACTGCGCAACTTTAGGCCACGCCTACCTTCACCCACTTATTACTCTTTTACACATTCCCCTTTTCATTTGTATCCCAAAACAGTTCTTTATTAGAATATGAATTTTTGTTCTCTTTTCTTTCTGCCACTATAAACAAGTGGTCTTCTCTCCTCAAAAGGTAGACCTCGTCTATCTATCATTATTCTCCTCTCTTCCCAGGTTCCTTTCTCTCAAAGTTTATTTTGCTCGATCTATTAATTTCTCTTTCCTTTATTCTCATATTTTTCCTCTTTTCTCTCTTTCTCTCTCTTATCTTTCTATAGTCTCAACATTTTCAAACTGTGCTTATTATTATTATTATTATTATTATTATTATTATTATTATTATTATTATTATCATTATTAATAATATTGGACACTAATAATAGAAAAATGCAAAAATTAAACTTTATCATATTCCCCTTATCACATCCCGGTGTTCTAACATGAAAAATAATTCTTGCCTTTCCCTCCCACTTTCATCTTATTCCCGACTCCCTCCAACGTCTCAGGCCTTTGCATGTAATTATGTGCAAGTGGCCCTGAAAGCAATGACGTCTCATATCAATCAATCTCCTGATCTTTTCAAAAGAAATTCCTTTCCTCACTGGTCTATTTTTCCCTGTTGGAGCCTTTGGGCTTAATGCATTCAGCTTTTTCAATTAGGGTTGTAGCTCATATATTATTATTATTATAATAATAATAATAATAATAATAATAATAATAATGGTGATTTTGTCCCATGTTTTTACCTGCTCTTTATACAATCTTCATGAAGTCAATAATCTTTGTAGTTATAACGAGAGAGAGAGAGAGAGAGAGAGAGAGAGAGAGAGAGAGAGAGAGAGAGAGAGAGAGAGAGAGAGAGAGAGAGAGAGAGAGAGAGAGAGAGAATTTCAAAAGGTCGAGAATTTTAGGAAATAATAGTGAATTCGCAACCTCAAATAAATGACATTTTCTAGCACTGCACCCCTATGTATAAACTGAACAAAAAAAGAATAAATGAAGATGAATTCTCATTTTTGTTACCTTGACTTCTATAATAATTAAATTCCATTATATAATAGGAACTCAATTGTAGGAACTCGGGACTTTGCTACTAGATGTACGATGTTTTGCAAGACGTCAAAATAGCATAATTTTAAACGCTAGTTAAATGAATAAATATATACATACATACATATATATATATATATATATATATATATATATATATATATATATATATATATATATATCGTAAACTGAATCTGATTTAGCGATTTATTCGCCAACATAAAAACCAAATTTCACTCCGACATTGAAGTAATACTACAGATTTGCCTATTATTTTCATATGTTCATAATTCTCTTTTCATAATAATTTATTTTCAGAATAGATGGTAGGACGAGTGAGAACGTATTTCTATTATTTAGGAATAGAAAGAAGAAGAAGAAGAAGAATTCTAAAGAGATTTGCCGGGAATAAACGGAAATGAAATATGACGAGAATGCTCTCTTCTCTCTCTCTCTCTCTCTCTCTCTCTCTCTCTCTCTCTCTAAGTTACATCGGCCATTAGACCAAATTGTCCTGTTTTTCTCCGGAGACACTCTGAAGATTTCTGTCGAACAAACACATTTGAATCTCTCTCTCTCTCTCTCTCTCTTATCTCTCTCTCTCCTCTCTCTCTCTCTCTCTCTCTCTCTCTCTCTCTCTCTCTCTCTCTCTCTCTATTAAACCGGCCAATAAAATAGATAGAATTTACCATAATTGCAGTGAAAAAGAACGAAGAATTAAGAAATGAAAACCTTGGAAAAGAACAGAAAATTCGTCTTCTGTGTAAAATTCTCCTGTTTTTCCTCTGGAGACACTGAAGATTCCTACGAGAGAGAGAGAGAGAGAGAGAGAGAGAGAGAGAGAGAGAGAGAGAGAGAGAGAGAGAGAGAGAGAGAATTCCTTAATATTTCGATGATTTCCATAATTGTTAACACGAATACAAAGGAAATCGATAGGGAAGGCGAACATTACATTCTGGGAATGAATGAAGATGAAACAAGAACGCTTCCAGAATGTCTTCAGAGAGTTAGATTTGCCTCAGAAACGTTTTAGGAG
>NC_090727.1:89559000-89566960 GCF_036898095.1 Palaemon carinicauda | reverse complement strand
TTCCCTTTCCAATAAACACTAATTGAATGAAAAACACAATCACATATTTTCGTCCAGAGATAATACATTTGGAATCTGGGTAAAGGAACGAAAATAGAACAGGCAACGTCTCACTCATCATAAACGCAAAAAATCATTTCAGAAACAAAAGACTTTTTCATTTAAGCGTTTTATATAAAACTAGTGGTACGGGACCCGTCATGAATGACGCTCAAACATTAAGATAGATATGCAGGCAAACACACACAGATTTAACCATTCCTAGTTTTGGAATTTTGTGGGAGATTGTCGATTAAGCGTGGTTGCCGCTCAGCGTGTCAGGAATGATATATACCAATATATATATATATATATATATATATATATATATATATATATATATATATATATATATATATATATATATATACTGTATATACATACAAACATTTGCTCTTTATTATATACAGGAAATACCAACTACTCTGATACATTTCAAAAAAAAGAATTGAGGAAACACACGTAGTTGTAAATTACAAATGAAAGAGTGAATGCAGGTGAGATTCAGGTATCAAAGTGTCACCAATCGTGTGGGCGTCTTTTAAACCTTTAATAAAACAAAAATTCGAACCAACGGTGCAGCTTTAAGACTCTATCACTTCAGTCAGTGGGCAGCTTGCTTCCACTGTAACAATTGCATGATTGTCTTCTGTGGTGACTTTCATCGTTTTCACTCGATTATATTTCCTCAACAGTTTAATTCATTGGAGCATTACTCTTCGCGAAATTATAGATTAACATCACTGGAAATGTATTCAGGTATATAAAACTCCTTTAAATTCAAAATAATTACGTCTTATAACTTATCAAGCAGTTGTTATATCAAGAAAAAACATCATTAAGCATTGTAAGGAAGCAATGAAAACAATTATGGGTTTGTCGACAATCAATGGTTTTTTATATTGTTTGAACTCAAAATTGCCGAATGATAATGGTTTGATTTCAAAATGTAGAATTCCAACTTATGATATCAGGTCACCGGAGTTTGGCGTGAAGCTGATATGGATTTAACGGCCGATTCAAAACTTTCAAAATCATGGGGATGGAACCTTGATAAACTTTTGTAATACAGGTTTTAAAGGTATGAAGGCCACCCATGAATGGCAGAGGCAAGGGACAGTGACATTGCCCTATCATTCAAGCAAGACAATACACTGGAGACTAACAATATATATATATATATTATATATATATATATATATATATATATATATATATATATTATATATATATATATGATAAGCGCCCAAGCCTCCTCTACTCCCAAGCTAGGACCAAGGAGAGCCAGGCAATGGCTGCTGATGATTCAGTAGATAGACCTATAGGCTCCGCCAAAAGCCCCTTTCCTTAGATCATTAGGATAGTAAGGTTGAAGCGACCAAAAGAACTAACGAAAGAGAGAGAGAGAGAGAGAGAGAGAGAGAGAGAGAGAGAGAGAGAGGAGAGAGAGAGAGAGAGAGATTTCAATAGGTGAGGAACTTTAGGAAATAATTTGGAATTCAAAGACCTAACAGATGACATCTCTAGAACTGCACCTCTCTATAAAGGGGAACAAAAACAGAATAAATAATGTTGAATTCTCCTTTTCGTTACCTTGACTTCTAACAGACAGCCTTCTCTTTCACCTTAGAAATCGTTACCATCACATACCTGCAACAAAAAATTTCCAAATTACCAAAAAAAAAAGAAAAAATTTAATATATGTTCTATTCTATTCGCCGAGTCACTCGATATAAAAAATTCATTATTACCCCTAGATTCAGTAAACTTCAGGAAAATGAAATTTCTGCAATTCAGTCTCATTTGGGGGAAAGTCGTTCTCTTCCAGAATTCCATGAAAAATAGAAATGGTAAAAATACGTCGGGCTTCTTCATCGAAAAGCTTCTTGATACATAGAGGGCATTGGCATTAAAGCATATTAATATAATACAGTAATTATACATGCCAATACAGATTACAGCTAATGGGGTATGAGGTCAGGACACTACAACAACTATGATTCTGGGCCCTCGCATGAAGCCTGTTTTTTCTGATGTATTGTTTTCACAAATTTCTGTACTTAGGTTCATACAACATAGTATAGAATTCATTATGCTTGTCATTTATATTTATAACTTATTATATATTTTTATAATTAATGCTAAATGTTTTTTTTACAGAACTAAAAACATCGGTTTCTTTTATATAATGCTACTGCTACTACGAGTAAATATTTCAAATAACACACAGGGCATGTTGAACGCTCGTATTCCAAAATAGCCGACGGTTCACCTGAGAGAGAGGAGAGAGAGAGAGAGAGAGAGAGAGAGAGAGGAGAGAGAGAGAGGAGAGAGAGAGAGAGAGAGAGAGAGAGAGAGAGAGAGAGAGAGCTGAATCTTATATAATACTGAATAGGATCACTCCTATCCCCAAAAAATATCCATTTGATCTCCCTTGATGTCACCGCTGATTAAAGATGCGCATGATTCCAAGAATAGAAAGATGATCTGTACTAATGAGGTCGTTTCATCCTATGATTGACGAACTACGTAGGATTGCAGACTATTCTAGGATCTTTAATCATCCCTATCTCAGTATTTCAGAGCCAGCTGGAGAATCTATACGTTGCTCTAAGTATTCCAGAAATTATGGCAAAGCAAACACGAATTCTCAAAGAGAAATTTTAATCATTATTATCATAATATATTTATGCTATCATCAATTATGATAAGGATTTTTAGGAAAATAGTGAGTACATTTATGAGCAATTCTAATTGTGTCCGTGGCAGATCTGATGTGTCTCTCTTATATTTTGTACCTCTCTGTTTCTGTAAAACTTTAGGTTAAATTCATTCTCTCCTAAATTCTATTTTCTGTATAATTCTCAACTTTTTGCTCTTGTATTTAAATTTTCGTTGCATATTTTTGAAAAAGTAGGTGAGGCCAGCATCGATTTTCTCCTCATCTTTCATTATGAGTAAATGAATATTCCGCCGAATACAATCCAATTGTTCCTTAAGAAAGGGCACAGGCAAAGCTGACGAGGAACACAACGCCACAAGCCTTCCTTCCAACTTATCTAAATCTTAGCCATTGAAAAAGAAATATTGTCCTTGCGGGATTCCTAATTAAGATTCTGTTGACAGAGAAAGAAGGAAAATGAGGCGAGATGAAGCGAATGGAAGGATTAATCGCCCCCAGCAGCGCTGGCAAAATGGATCAGACGAAGCCTTCAAAGTTCATGGGAGCACACTCCAAGTTTAAGCGATCCACCAGAAGACTTAATGATTTTAGAGTATTTTGAAAAGAATATATTAATTGTACTATTGAATGCCGTATTAAAAAGATTTGTAATGCTTCTTCTTAACACATGAAATACATTTTTCATTTTTTCACTAGCAATAAAATAGGCCTTTCTAAGTGGGGATACCTTAACGTGATAAACGTGATAAAAGGGCTTGTGTATCGTCATGATCAGCAGGGCCGTACAAGTCAGGGGGCACCCCATACTAGGTTGGTTTGCTGTGAGCGACCAGACTAAAATCTCCAACCATCAGCAATCCACAATGACCAGCGTGGAGATGAACGGTCAACCCCAAGACATTATTAGGGACATGTCTCACGATTTATCCTGCAGTGGACTAGAAACGGTTGAATTTGTTGTGGTGGTTGTAATCAAATAGGACGTCTTTGATTATTATATAGATAAATAGGACGTCTTTGATTATTATATAGATAAATAGGACGTCTTTGATTATTATATAGATAAATAGGACGTCTTTTGATTATTATATAGATAAATAGGAAGTCTTTGATTATTATATAGATAAATAGGACGTCTTTGATTATTATATAGATAAGGGGATGAAGAAAAATTTCAATAAAAAACCATTGCATTGTCTGCTGAGCTACATGGACTTTCGTTTAAATTCATCACACTATATCACTTTTCTAATTTCAAGCAGACCTTTCATATCTCCAAAACTGGAAACCAGAAAAAGACAACGTATTAAAGAACCCAAAATCTAAAGAAAACTAAGAGATAATTATACTTAAAATTTAAAGGCTATTCATGAATGGCAGAGGCAAGAGGCAGGGACACTGCCTTACCTAGCAGGACAATTTCCTAGACACTGCACCATATATGCATATGATCAGCGCCCAAGCCGGGGATCAGCGAGGGCCAGGGCAATGGCTGCTGATGACTCAGCAGGTAGACATATAGGCTCCCCAAACAAACCATCCTTAGCTCACAAAAGATGGTGAGGTTATAAAAACTACAAGAAACTATCGAGCTTGAGCGTGACTCGAACCTCAGTCCGGCAGGTCACCAGACAGGGACGTTTCCATTAGGCCACCACCACCCATGGGAGGACTGAATTAGAGAAAACCTACTAATACTAAGGGAGGACGATATAGATTCAAAGTTCAAAAGGGGCTGAAATAACGACAAACGAGGAGCAGAGCGGCGACCTAACGAACAAGGTTCTCACATGACAAATCTAAGGTAAAGACTCCTTAATTCGATGAACTGCTCATGAACGATGGTCCCTTGGGCCGAACATTAAATGTAATTGGGCCCTGTGCGTCATTCTTGTTTGGTGTTGGGAAAGAAGGATGAGCTCAAATTCAAAGGTTCCTGCCTGGCGGGGATTATCTGTAAGTAGTGAAAGGAAATATTTTCTTTTTACTTCATTTATTTTCGAACACTTCCTAAATATCCTTTTACCTGCCTTGAAAAGTCAGTTTAGAAATTTTGAGAAATGGCGGTATGCATATATATCTCCCTTATGTAATAAAAGAGATACGTATTTGGTTTTATATATATATATATATATATATATATATATATATATATATATATATATATATATGCATTCAGTTTATTAGCATCTCTCTCTCTCTCTCTCTCTCTCTCTCTCTCTCTCTCTCTCTCTCTCTCTCTCTCTCTCTCTCATACGCGGACGCACGTATCCTAAACAAAATAAATGCAAGAAAATATGAATATTTGTGCCTAATTCAAGAAACAGTCAATCATATTCTACTCTCTAAAATCTTTAAATGCAAAATGCTTTACTTTTATTACTCTAACGTCTAACCCCTTTAAGCAAACAGGCATCAAGAGTTCATAGAATATATTAGTTTTCGTAAAGTAAAGTAAAAGTAAAAGTAAAAGCAGCAAGGGACCAATGGAAGGCAGCAAAGGACCCCCAAGTGATGCCTACAATGCACCACCTGAAGTGTACTAACAGCACTACTCTTCTACAGGCCACGACGTGTGTGGACATTATGTAAAGATGTTAGCTCTCTTCCCTATTCCCAAGCTGGGTCTCTCTCTCTCTCTCTCTCTCTCTCTCTCTCTCTCTCTCTCTCTCTCTCTCTCTCACACACACACTATCGATATACAAAAATTTTGCTATTGTTTACTCTTGATTTCAACAAAGATGAAATGCATTCTCACTTAAGATGTGTGTAAAAAGGACTGTATATATGAATGAAAATAACAAACTTTTCGAAGCTCATCCCAAGAGAAGGACATAAGCAATAAAACAACATAGCTTCTTGTGTTACCATTTGCTATGTGAGTTGAAATAAATCATGCTAGCTTACATCCATACCATTAAATAAAAAAACAAGAATTACCGTCAACTCAGTAAATTAATTCAAGCGGTGATTAACTGATATTACCAAACGTTGCATCAGAGAGAGAGAGAGAGAGAGAGAGAGGAGAGAGAGAGAGGAGAGAGAGAGAGAGAGAGAGAGAGAGAGAGAGTATATCATTCAGTCTCGCATTTGTATAAACCTGTGATCTGTACAATAATTACTCAATGTGGAAGGAGATTCCCCCCTTTTAAAGTATTCATTTTCTTACAATCAAGTCCATATTCCTAGGAACGGTTCCACCATTAGTCCTTGCAAAGAAACGAGGCTGAAATAACATTCCTCTTCCCCCGATGAACTCTTGACATTCTAGAGACAGAATAATTAGAATGCAAAATGACGAGTCTTAAATAGACAATGAACGACACGAGAGAGAGAATGCGAATCTGGAAATGAGTTCCCGGTGTCTTAATTAAGAAACGAGACCTAAACAGCAATGAGTCTTCTTACGTGTGCAAATAACTTCCTAATGGTGTGCCCACGGAAACAAATGTCAGAATCCAATTTGTTATTGATACCTGAATGATAATGAATAGAATCATCTCCGCTTTATAAAGAGAACTATTTGTTTATATAATCTAATTGACAGTATTTGGTATTAGTGCGACAAAAAATAAAACATTACCCCATATTAGTAAAGACTTATTGCATATCCTAGTTTTGTTTTCAGGTCATCTTTCCCTATTTACATAAATAAAGGAGATGTTTCTCTCATAAACGAATGAAAATAAAATTTAAACAGGTTTATTTACAGAAAAACAAGAAATGTGTTGTACATGAAATGATAAAAATTAGAACTAAAAGCCACAAATTCCTTAAGAGATAGCAGAGATGAATGATCCAGGACAGACAGTTGTCTGAAGCTTAAATCAAGCGAAAATGTCTGATGGATGTTGAAGCAATGTAACAGTTTTCCCTTTCTAGCGTCTGCTGGAGTGTTTACTATTTCGAGCTCCGAAACGAGAACTTCATTTCAAAGTTGAAAACAACAGTTGGAAGTCACAGGGCAATTGTTGTCAGAGAGAGAGAGAGAGAGAGAGAGAGAGAGAGAGAGAGAGAGAGAGAGAGAGAGAGAGAGAGAGAAACAAAATGTTTTGCATGAAACATTGTTTCAAAGTTAAAGGAAAGAGTTTGATGTCAAAGCGTAAATGTTTTGAGAAGGAGAGAGAGAGAGAGAGAGAGAGAGAGAGAGAGAGAGAGGAGAGAGGAGAGAGAGGAGAGAGAGAGAGAGAGAGAGAGAGAAGTGTAATGGACGAGTTGTAATAATAGCCTAAAATTTATCAAAATCTCTTTCTTTTGTTTTCCATAATGGTTATTGATAAATTGTCCATTCGAATTACCTGTAAGCTTAGTTTTAAAAAAAACGTGAAGTTACATGAACCGTGAAGAATATTCTCTTTTGTCGGGGTAACGAAAATATTCACTTGAAATTATGGATCACACATCAAAACTACCGTTGCATCATCTTAGCTTCCTATTTGACATTACTAAGACAAGAAATACTTTCTTCTTTATCTCAAAAGTACACGGGGAGGATTTTACATGAAATAAGCTTTGTAGGATTTATAAATCATTTGTGATAAAATGTGATCAAATATATTTCCTTCTTCCCCTGTTGTGCAATCGTATCTAAACCCTTGGAATAGTGTAGAGTATTATACACAACAATTCATCCTCCCCATTATCCAAACTCTCACAATGATAACTCTCCTGCCAAGAACGACCATCAATTCTGAGGTAATGGTGAAGTTAATGGGAGTCCTAAAAAGCTTTCTGCTTTTTCTCTTGAGTTTCATTCTCATTCCTTTTTCTGCATAGTGACTTTCAACACCTTTCACTGAGTTTGTTTTGTTTTTTTCTAAAACTTTCTTATTTATATTTTTTTCAGGCTATTTCCAATAAATATTCTTTTACGTGGTTAAAAAATATCTAGCTCGGAGCTTCTGAAATGGTTGGGACGGACCGGGTCCAGTAATTATTCATGTTGGTAAATATTCATTATAGAACAATATTCATCATTAAGTAAATAGGAATTGTTCATGGTACTTTGAACTATACTGCTGCAAATACTCAGAGAATACCAATATCTTTAAAACTAGATGTTTGAAAATTCCAAAAGTTGCGACTAGACTGGGTATCCTTTCCTCACCCTTAGACTAAGACTCAACCCTGTATTTTCTTCCCAAACGGCTTCATTGCTGGCAAGGTAAAACTAGAAGGATGCTATAAGCCCATGTTCTCCAACAAGGAAAATATCCCAGTAAGGAACGGAAACAAGGA
>NC_090727.1:89529000-89549000 GCF_036898095.1 Palaemon carinicauda | reverse complement strand
GGGCCGTGAAGGTCGACTGGTGTGACCAAGTGCCGGCCTGCAGGATCTGGCCCACTGCCATATTTCTCTCAAAGGCCAAGGACGTGCTCAGGCCCCTGATGTCATGGGGACGGGGAGTGCCTGGTACCGCCACCTTGTCTTCTTCATAAGCCCTAGTGATGACTTGTCTCAGCCAGAAGGAAATAGTGTTCTTGGACACTTGCTTCTTATTAACGCCTGAAGAGACGAAGAGGTTCTTGGCACCTGGACGGAGATGGGCCGTCCTTTCCAGGTACTTCCTGATCGTCCTGACCGGGCATAACTTCAGGTCGTCCGTATTACCTGTCTTGGGAATGGCCGGAACAGAGAAACCTTCGAACCTCGGGTCCCAGACTGCTGGGTTCTGAGTTTTAGCTACAAAGGAGGGTACGAACTTGAAAGATACCTCCTTCCACCCTTTGGAGTGTGCCACGTCGTAGGAGAGACCGTGGATCTCACCTACCCTCTTAGCCGAAGCTAAGGCTAGCAAGAAGACTGTCTTGAGGGTGAGATCTTTGTCCCCGATATCTCTGAGCGGTTCAAAGGGAGGAAGACACAACATTTTCAGGACCTTGGCCAGGTCCCATCTAGGCACTCTCCTGGCTTGGGGAGGACAGGATTGTTCGAAACTTCTAATCAGCATCCCTATATGTCTTGATGTCCCTAGGTCGATGCCTTTCAGGAGAAAGACTTGGCCTAAGGCTGCTCGCACTCCTTTAATAGCTGGGATTGACATTCCTATTTTATCCCTAAGATACAAGAGGAAATCAGCTATGTCAGGGACCGAGGCTTCGAGAGGTCTTATTTGTTTTGTCGCGCACCATTTCGTAAAGGCGGCCCACTTCGCCTGGTAGACTACGGTAGAGGATTTTCTTAGATATAGGGACATCCTCTTAGCTGTGGGGGAGGAGAACCCCTCCTTCCTCAGGAGTCGCTCGATAGTCTCCAGGCGTGAAGGCGAAGAGAGAGAGGGTTGTCGTGGAACCTGAGGAAGTGCGGTTGACTTAGTAGATCTGACCTGGGGGGCAGAGGCCATGGCGGATGGCTTGCCAGGTCTTTCAGATCCGCGAACCACTCTCTCTCCGGCCACCAGGGCGCTACCAAAGTCATCTTTAGGTTTTGGGCGGTTCTTACTCTGTTGAGCACTTGTCTTAGCAGCGTGAAGGGGGGAAAGGCATAAACGTCCAGGTTGTCCCACCTGTGCTGGAAGGCGTCTTCTAGGGCTGCTCCTTCGTCTGGTACCGGGGAGCAATAAACCGGTAACTTGGCGTTGAGCTTTGTTGCAAATAGGTCTATCACCGGGGAGCCCCATCGTTGAAGGATGAGTCTGGCTACCGCTGGTTGTAGGGACCATTCCGTCCCTACTATCTGACCTACCCTGCTGAGGCCGTCGGCTAGCACGTTCTTTTTCCCGGGGATGAACCTTGCTAGCAGTGTTACCTGGTGTTCGTCCGCCCAGTGCAAGATGTCTACAGTGAGGTCCCACAGTTCCTTCGACTTCATGCCCCCTTGTTTCTTGATGTAGGCTACCACCGTGGCGTTGTCGCACATTAGGGCCACGGTGTTTCCCTTCAATCGACTTGCAAAGTGCAGACATGCCTTTTGTACTGCTTTTAGCTCTAGGACGTTGATGTGGTGATGCTTTTCGGTCTCTGACCAGGTCCCGCTTGCTGTTTCTTCCCTCAGGTGGGCTCCCCACCCTAGGCTGGAGGCGTCCGTGAACAGGAGAAACTCGGGAGGACAGGACCCGAGGGGCATCCCCTTGAGGGAGTTCGACCGGCATCTCCACCATTTCAAGGCTGTTTCCGTGTGCGGAAGGACTGGGATCGATATTTTCTGAGAGCCTGTCTGGGACCATAGAGCCTTGAGGTTCCATTGTACGGGTCTGAGTCGTAACTTCCCTTGGGGAACTAGCTTCTCTAATGAGACCAGGTGGCCTATCAGCCTCTGCCAGTCTTTCGCTTTCCTGGGAAGCCCCGACAGGAACGGCTGAATGATCTTGACGAGGTTCTGTATCCTGTCCTCCGAGGGGAAGGCCTTCCCCTGCACGGTGTCCAACGTCATCCCCAAGTACCCCATTTTGTTGGACGGCGTTAGGTTCGATTTTTCCAGGTTGATGATGACTCCCAGACTCCTGCAGAAACGGAGGAGGTCCTTTCCTTGTTCTTCCAAGAGGGCCTTTGAACTGGAAAGGAGCAACCAGTCGTCCAGGTACCTGATGAGGCGGATACCTCGTTCGTGAGCCCATACTGAGACTGTCGCGAAGACCCTCGTGAACACCTGAGGGGCCGTCGACAGTCCGAAGCAGAGGGTCCGGAACTGCAGGATCTGGGAGCCCCATTTTACCCGGAGGAACTTCCGACTCGACGGGTGGACTGGAATTTGGAAGTACGCATCCTTGAGGTCGACCGTCATCATAAAATCTTTCTCCCTCAAGGACATCAGGACGGATTTTGGGGTGTCCATCTTGAAGTCCGTCTTCTTGACGAACTTGTTGAGGGCCGACAGGTCTATCACCGGTCTCCACCCCCCCGTTGCTTTCTCCACCAGGAACAGGCGGCTGTAGAAGCCTGGCCCTGGGAGAAGGACTTCTTCCATGGCTCCCTTTTCCAACATGGAGGAAACTTCTTTTTGTAGGGTAGCCCTTTTCAACGGGTCCCTGGGAGCTAACCATTCTGTTTGGGTGGCTGGGATCAGAGGGGGTGAGTCCGCTATGAAGGGGATCCTGTAGCCTTCTTTCAGGACGGACACCGTCCAAGCATCCGCCCCATACGTTTTCCATGCTTGCCAATGGGGTCTGAGGCATCCCCCAACCCGAGGCTTGGGCGGGAGTAGGGGGCCTCTCCCTCTACCTTCTCCTAGAGGAGCGGCCTGATCTGCTCCTCTTCGAGGCGGAGTAACCCGACCTGAAGGAGTTGGCAGAAGTTGTAGTTCCCCTGCGGGAGGGCTGAGGAGATGATGACCAGGAAGAGGAGTGGGCGTCCCTCCTTGAAGAGCTGGGACCCGCTTGAGGGGTCACGGTCCTATCCGAGACTGACCTCTTATACGGAGGTCTCCTGGAGGATGATTGCTTAGGGACGTTGACTTCTCTCCTCTTGGACACCTTCTCCATCAGTTCTTCCAATTCCTTCAAAGGAAACAGGGACTCTCCTCCTAGGGGTAGGGTGCGAATGGCTCGCGCCTGTCTGTCTGGGATCTTCCTTGCTACCCTGGAAAGCACTGTGTCCCTCTTCCGGAGGACCCAGTTGGCCGTCAGGGAGAGAGCCTGGTATGCCATAAATTTTAGCGCTTTCCCCCCGGAAGTGATAATGTCCGACAGGAGACTCTGTTGTTCCGGGTCGTCGGGGTCTGTGGAGGCCTGTACATCCAGTAACGTGGAGGCCCACCAGTCCAGCCATGAAGAGACATTAATCATGTCCCTCGACATCTCCTCCATCATGCCTGCTTCAAAAGCCGAGAAGGACACAGGGGCTGAGCTGGCCCTTTCGTCCGAGCCGCCTTGTCCTAGGACATCCACGGCTGAGTCCACTCTACAGGGACCCGGGCGACGTCCTTCTGGAATATAAATTTTGGCCTGTAGTTTCAGACCCTGGAGGAGTTTGGAGGAACTCTGGGACCTGGGGGCCTCCGCAGTGCTGGCCACCAAGTTATCTATGTACTCCTGGCCGAGTACTAGGTCTGGGGCGAGGGGCAGGGCCAGAGAAGACTTCGGCAGGACGTCCCGATGTGTGTACCTCAAGAGGCTCGACCTCCAGGTATTGACCTTCGGCACCTCGGGTTCAGGAATCCCATGAGTCCTCCTGATGCGGGCTACCACCTTCCTGTAGGCGGAGTCCTCCGACGGGGAAGCCTCGCCTCCGTCGACCGAGGTATCGGCTTGGCTGGGGGGAGCCGTGCTTGGGAGGTAGACTGGCCTCTCCCTACCAGGTCCCAGGGAGGCCGTCCCGCAACCGTAGGGCGCACCGTACCCGGTCGGGTCTCGCCGTGTGGCGGGTGCCACCGACCCCGGGAGGCCTTTCGACTGGGCCAAGGCTCTGGACGCGGAGGACACGGTCCCGGTGGGAAGACCCGAACCCGGCAACCGGTCCTTCCCGCTCGTCGTCCGACCCGGTTGGGCTGGTTCGGTCGGGCTGTCCTCTCGGAAGCGCGCTTCCTCCCGACGGGTGGGGTGAACCGAAGGCCTCGAGGACTTGTGCCTGAGCGTGAGGTCCTTCTTGCGTGGCCGGTCGAGCGGTTCCAAGTTGTATGTAGGCAGTGACAACTTGGAGGCTCGATCACTGGACCGAGAGTCTGGCGAGCGGTGCTTCTTGGAGTCTCCTGGGGGCACGTAAAACCATTCGCCGCCGCCGGGAGAGACCTCCCTCTTGTACCTACGGGAGTGAGAGCGTGGGCGCCTCCTACCGTGCCGCGACCTCGACCTAGAGCGAGAACGATCGCTATCGGTCCGCGCTCTCTTACGGTGCCGCCTTTCCCTGCGTTCTCCCTCGGAGGATGAGCCTTCTTCCGAAGAGTCCGAGGGCGCCACGTTCTTCCCGTAACGACTGCTAGAGTGATGCGCAGGGGAGGCCCTTCGCCGCCGATCGTCCGAGACCGGGTGCTGGAGAAAGTCCTCGGGAACTGCCGTGGATACCGAGGGTACTGAGACCACTCTGCCCCTACTAGAAGGCCATGGACCCAGGGATACGTCCATCCTCAGCGGAGACCTCCCTGGAGTCTTCGGTAATTTCCAACCTAAGGAGTCGCCACTCGGGCGACGAATTCTCGAGTGGTTCTCTTCTGGCGGGGGGAAACCCGACGCACCGGCCCACGAGGGCGGGGGGGAGACCGAGAACGCCACACTGTCCCATACCGGGTCATCCGAGGAAACGTGCTCCCCTGCCACGTGGCCCGATCCGCCCGAAACACTCGCGGCCCTTCGGTTTACTCCCGAGGGGCCAGCCCTTGGTTCCTCCGTCACACTGGGTTCACTTGGGAGGACACTATGGGTCACAATTACACTGGGGGCTTGCTGGCCACTCCTCTGCGAAGGAGACGGAGAGGCCGAGGCTTCGTCGGACCGATCACTGACCGACTGTAAGGAAGACACGCCATTCACTTTCTTTGGGGAACGCTTAGATGACTTCTTTTTCTTAGTACCAAAACGTACCCACTGAATTCCGTCCCAATTCACGCACTCGGGACATGTGTCCGAGGAGGAACAAACTTTACCCCTGCACGTGGAACAAAGAGAATGCGGGTCCACCTCTGGTTTAGAGAGGAAAGCCCCACACGACTTTCCTGCTCTAGGACCAGGACAACGACGCACGTTCTCCATCGTTCGCACACGAGTTACAGAAAAGCCTGGATAACACAAGGGAAACGGACTGAGGACACTTTGCGAAAACGCACTATCGCAGAAAAAACACAAGTCCGTACACTGGGAACACGTGGGAACACAACGCGCCAAAGTGATCGAAAGATTTAAAACGAGAGAGTGAGATGCTTCGGATCTCACGACCAAGAACTTAATGGGGTCCTGACCCGGGAAAAGCAGTGACCTGCCCTAATCCGGGCCGAAGGAATTATCCTGGCGGCGGGGGGTAGTAACTATCGGGAGCGAGATAGGGGGGTAGCGCGGGAAATCTTGGTCGAATTTGAGAGAGGATCAAGGACCCTCCAAAGAGGTAATTCGAGGTAAAGTATTCGTGTCGGAACAATGAAGAATTTTAGCTTTCTCTGGTCCTTCAATATTCTCAACTTCTGTGCAGTTTCTGCCTTATTCTGCACAATTTTTATTTTTGTATCTTCAACATTATGGACTTTACTTTCTCATTTCAAATCCTCACAATCGTAAAGTGATCAACAAATAATAACTAGTTCTCCTTTTCGGATTCTTTATTTCTTCTCTCCCGTTCTCCTTCCTGTCTCCCTCTTCTTCCCGTATTTTCTGTTCGAATCCTTTCAAATAAATCCATTATTAGTCTTGAAGATTCTTGTTTAGCTTTTCATAACTGCCTTCCTGATTGCACTTGTCGTTGATTCCTTTTTGAGGATGCATTTTGGGTTTCTTCCAAAGTCGTAGAATCAATAATTCTCTTAGCTTTCACCAAAGCATTTTCTGCATCACCCAAATCTTGTTTCCGTTTTCATGGCCTCAGAGACAAGTCGGTGATAAAATCTTGCAAATTTGGGTTGATCAAGAAAACGATTAAAACCATCTTTTTACCTTTTCTAACATTCCTGCTCAAGATGAATGACAATATGAATCCTATTTGGAAATGCCCCAGTATTCCTTATTTCTCCTAACCGAGAGACTAAGAATCTTTTGGAGCTCTAATAGGAAAGCATTCGACTTTCCTATTGATGAAGAAAAACTAATTTCGAACAACGAGTTGGGAGAATTCTGAAGACACTCGGATTTGTCCTTCAATATTCTCTACTTCTGTGCAGTTTCCGCCTTATTCTGCACAATCTTTATTTTTGGATCTTCAACATTATGGGCTATACTTTCTCATTTCAAATCCACACAATCGTGAAGTGATCAACAAATAATAACTAGTTCTCCTTTTCGGATACTTTATTTTTCCTGTCTCCCTCTTCTTCCTGTATTTTCTGTCCGAATCCCTTCAAATAAATCAGTTATCAGTCTTCAAGATTCTTTTGTCTCTCCGTGAGGAAGAAGTCTTCAAAAGAAGAATCTTGAAGATTTCTTCTTCCTCATGGAGAGAAAGAAGTCTTCAAGATTCTTGTTTTGCTTTTCAGGACTGCCTTCCTGATTCCACCTGTCGTTGATCCCCTTCTTCTTTGAAGAAAGAGGTCTTTAAAACAAGAATCTTGAAGACTTCATCTTTCTCTCCGTGAGGAAGAAGAAGTCTTCAAAATAAGAATCTTGAAGATTTCTTCTTCCTCATGGAGAGAAAGAAGTCTTCAAGATTCTTGTGTTGCTTTACATGACTGTCTTCCTGTTTCCACCATTCATGTTTTTTTAAAAATAAGCTAGATACAGGAAGTCTATTGTTGGCTGGGCAGGGCTCCCCCTTTCCTGCTAGCCCGGAGGGCCTTCCCCCTTCCCGCTGGCAGGGCGGGGCTCCCCCCTTCCCGCTGGCAGGGCGGGCTTCCCCCCTTCCCGCTGGCAGGGCGGAGCTCCCCCCTTCCCGCTGGCAGGGCAGGGCTCCCCCCTTCCCGCTGGCAGGGCGGGGTTCCCCCCCACCTTCCCGCTGGCTGGGAGGGCCTCCCCCCTTCCCGCTGGCCGGCCGGGCGTCTACCCTTCCCGCTGGCCGGGCGGGCCTCCCCCCTTCCCGGTGGTCGGGCGGGGCTCCCCCCTTCCCGCTGGCCGGGCGGGGCTCCCCCCCCCTTCCCGCTGTCAGGGCGGGGCTCCCCCCTTACTGCTGTGTGTATATATATATATATATATATATATATATATATATATATATATATATATATATATGTGTGTGTGTGTTTATATATATATATATATATATATATATATATAATATATATAATATATATATGTCAAATATATATGCATATATGTATATATACAAACATAGTTGTCGTACAATTTGGAGAATTGGCAGTAGCCTACTAGACACAGATCCCGATATAGCAGGGATAAATTGACCCTCCAAGGGCATGTGACAAGTAATAATCTAGAAAAAAAATCAGAATCCTGATGCTGTAATTTTCAGCACAGTTTGAAGGCTCTATGATGGTTGGTTCTTCAGGTCGTTTTCTTCGGTAGTATAGTGGAAACTCTTAAACTGGACTTTTGAATCTTCTCAGGACTGGGTTCAGTCATACGAGGGACTCATTTCAGGCCACCATCTTTACAGAATGCAAATTCTTCCATGTAGATTCCAACTGTTCTTTGAACTGATATAGTTCCTTAAACTATTACACGGCCTCTTGAAATGATAGTAGGTATGCAGTTAATTATAATAGTCAGGCCTTCTCCATCATAATGCTCAATACTACACAGTACTCTGGAAGTTTTATTCCAGCTGTACCCAAGTTGTAGAATGATCTTCCTAATCGGGTAGGTGAATCAGTAGAACTTCAAAAGTTCAAACTCGCAGCAAATGTTTTTTTGTTGAACAGGCTTTCTTAAGTCCTTTTATAGTTTATAAATTAAATATCTGTTTTAATGTTGCTAATGTTTTTAAATTATGTTATTTTAATTTTCATTACTTATATCGTTTATTTATTTCCTTTCCTAACTGGGCTATTTTTCCCTGTTGGAGCCCTTGGGCTTATAGCATCTTATTTTCCAACTAGGGTTGTAGCATAGCTAGTAATAATAATAATAATAATTATAATAATAATAATAACTTAGTTCTTAATCTTTCAATAGCCTGGCATTCGCATTATCGATATTTTCTATATAAATTTATTTCTTAAATGCCAGTTATTACCCTATCTAGTACTTACAGTTACGATGATTTACTCAAAACGAGGGAATGAAACCATGCTCAATATTCAACTTACCAAGCAACACATCTCCATATTTGACAGAAAACACCACCTATCCAAGTACATGTTATGCTAAACCTCTTAAGGATCATCCAAGAATTTTTCGTTAGGGCCCACATAGACCGTGGGAAAAAGACACATCAGAACATCTTTTTCATCAGCTATAAAAAAAACATCGAGATCTGCTTTACCTACTACATTTTACATCTGTAATCTTTCCGACACGACCATTTACACGAATCTCTCTCTCTCTCTCTCTCTCTCTCTCTCTCTCTCTCTCTCTCTCTCTCTCTCTCTCTCTCATTTCATAAAGATATCAATGGAAAGACAAATGGTAAATTATTAAAAAAAATTCTTAGTTCCAACTTTCATTATATTATTAAGTTCACCTTCATTAAAAAGAGAAAAAGCAGCTAAGAGAGATGCCATCAACCCAAAATATTGCGTTACAAAAAAGTGAGAAATCTGCTTTGCCTACAACATTATACATCTTTAATCTCTCCTGTCATAAAGATCTAAAACATAAATAAACCTACATATAAACAATTTTTCCCCGCTTCTTGTGAAAGAATCATACCAAAATAATGAAAAAATACATGTGCTGGAGGGGCAATGTACAGTTGGACACAGGATTTCCTGCCATACATACCCCTGTCATATCCTTACTGGGCAGCGAGTTCCTATGTGTAGTCCTGTCGACCACCCCAGCCATCTCTTCCTACTCTAAGCGTTTGGTTGATCGCCTCACAGTAAGGGTGTGAAAGGATGCACTTCCTCTGAGCGAGGTGTACTACGATATTCCTGTATCCAACTGTACAAAATACACAATAGCATAAAAAATTCCAGGGTGTGGACATATTCGAATTCTATTTCCTTCCATGTTACGAAACCTCCCAGTCGCAAGCCATCATATCCCAAGGTTAATCTCTTCGTCATCTTCCAAGATAAAAAACCAATTTTAAATCCGACGCATAACGAGGAAAAAATATCAAGAATACGAAAACAGCAAAATTCGACCAATTCAGGTAAAAAAAAAAAAAAATCCCATACAAAACTTAGTGGCTACCAATATACCTGCAAAGCATCACATCCTTACATCCTTACAAAGGTTAACGCCTAAGACTATTACAAAAACAATTCATTCTTTATCATTAACTTAATTTGATAACATAAAAAAAAAAAAAAAAAAAAAACGCCAAGATACGCCTTGGGGTTCGAAATAGAAGTAAGCTAACTCAAACGTTGAGCAATAAATTCATAAGAGTCTCACAATGTATAGATGTGTGTTATCTAAGGTGATTACTGATTCGCGCAATAGCATTTGAGTGCATGGTTTACTCACCAAAAGCCAAACTTCCATGTAAACCACAACTTGTTAGGTTACTCAATAATGAATTCCTTCATAAATATAATAAGGGGATATAGTCTATCTCCTTTTAATCTATACAAAGAGATGGAATACAATAAAAAAGAATAATTGATGAGCGAAATCAATGTTGAAATTCTCATCATAAAATATTCCAATCGAGGTCTGAATTTATCCTCCACCCCATATTGAAGTTCATGCCCTCATTGCACCTCATTTGTGCACTGTCGGCATTACTTGAATTTTTTTGCAGGGTTCTTTTGGATCCTTATTACCACTGGCTTTAACTCTTTTTACTTGAGCTCCGTTCTTGCTTCCTTTCTTCCTACTTGCTATCCAAACTCTTAAAACTTTTGCCAGGCTATATAGCCAAAATCTATAAATCAATCCTTGAATCCATATCCCGTATCCTGTACAGAGTTAATTGTAAAGTACTAATAGTTTGGTATCGAATATATATTTCTCCGTATATATTTGGTTATCGTGAACACCCCAACCACAGAAAAGGGCCATCCTAGATCTTTTAAGGAGGTATACAATCCTTATAAACATCTCTACCAATAAAATAATTAGCAATTTTATTAAAGCCTTTTGAAACCTCTGCGTACTAGAAGCTAAGTGGATGTACTCAAAAGTTCAATGTTCGACCCAAAAATCAATGAGTTTCTACGAAAACAGTCACCGTATTTTCACGTTTCTATCAATAACGCAACATTTAAAGAGCAAATGGAAATTCCCTTTACTGACATTATCAAATTCCCAAAATGCAAATGGAAATTCCCTTTACTAACATTATCAATTTCCCAAATGAATTAACAAATTAAAAATAACAATATTCAACTTTTTTCTTTTTAAATTCATATAATACCCAATCTGACTTAATTAAGGAAACACTGAAGATAAATAAAACAACACAGAAAACCGAAGGGATAAAATAAGAATGAAACAAAATTAACATGAAACTAAAATTAGGGTAGGGGAGGAGATAATATGCTGCCCAGTTTGAAAATAAGGTTCTCTTATTTTCTAGTATGGCACGAATCCCATACAACCACTATATATCAATTAGTTAAGTAGCATGACTAATGTAGTAAAGTGGCGTCTGCACACGAAAATATTATCAGGTTCAGGTTACTAACAAAACAAATAATTCCAAGTGGTCATTTATGTACTGTATATGCTCCGTGTAGACATCGAATTACGTTAATTAACTTATTGTAACACCATAATATTATCATGAATGTAACCATTATTATTACCTTGCCAAGCTACAACCCCGGTTTAAAAAGCAGAATGCTACAAGCCTAAGGGCTCCAACAAGGAAAGTGGCCCAGTGAGGAAAGGAAATAAGGAAAATTGCAATTAAACTATATGAGGCCTATAAGTGATGAAGATTAAAAAAATATCTTTTTTTAAGATCAGTACCAACTATATGATAGATCAGTTATAAACTATAAAACAAGATTTATATCAACCTGCTCAAGTATTAGAATAACACTCTTCGTAATATTTTACTTATTTCATTAATTGTAATTACGAGTTAAATACTGAATAATATATTAATAACCTTTCAGTAAAATTTACAGTAAAGTAACAAGATAATTATATGGTAATAATTATTAGGTTTGACATTATTAACAAAGCCTTAGAGGGAGACTCAATCACTCCTAAATAAGTTTGTATGAGAGAGAGAGAGAGAGAGAGAGAGAGAGAGAGAGAGAGAGAGAGAGAGAGAGAGAGAGAGAGGCAAAATGTTTTGCATGAAACATTGTTTACTAGTTAAAGGAAAGGGTTAGATGTCAGAGCGTAAATGTTGTGTGTGTGTGAGAGAGAGAGAGAGAGAGAGAGAGAGAGAGAGAGAGAGAGAGAGAGAGAGAGAGAGAGAGAGAGAGGAGAGAGAGAGAGGCAAATGTTTCGCATAAAATATTGTTTCCTAGTTAAAAGAAAGTGTTAGATGTCAGAGCGTAAATGTTGTGAGAGAGAGAGAGAGAGAGAGAGAGAGGAGAGAGAGAGAGAGAGAGAGAGAGAGAGAGAGAGAGAGAGAGAGAGAGAGAGGCAAATGTTTTGCATGAAACATTGTTTCCTAGTTAAAGGAAAGGGTTAGATGTCAGATCGTAAATGTTGTGAGAGAGAGAGAGAGAGAGAGAGAAGAGAGAGTGAGAGAGAGAAGAGAGAGAGAGAGAGAGAGAGAGAGAGAGAGGCAAATGTTTTGCATAAAATATTGTTTCCTAGTTAAAGGAAAGGGTTAGATGTCAGAGCGTAAATGTTGTGTGTGTGAGAGAGAGAGAGAGAGAGAGAGAGAGAGAGAGAAGAGAGAGAGGCAAATGTTTTGCATGAAACATTGTTTCCTAGTTAAAGGAAAGGGTTAGATGTCAGAGCGTAAATGTTGTGTGTGTGAGAGAGAGAGAGAGAGAGAGAGAGAGTGAGAGAGAGAGATGAGAGAGAGAGAGGGAGAGAGAGAGAGGCAAATGTTTTGCATGAAACATTGTTTCCTAGTTAAAGGAAAGGGTTAGATGTCAGAGCGTAAATGTTATGAGAGAGAGAGAGAGAGAGAGAGGAGAGAGAGAGAGAGAGAGAGAGAGAGAGAGAGAGAGAGGCAAATGTTTTGCATGAAACATTGTTTCCTAGTTAAAGGAAAGGGTTAGATGTCAGAGCGTAAATGTTGTGTGTGTGTGTGTGAGAGAGAGAGAGAGAGAGAGAGAGAGAGAGAGAGAGAGAGGCAAATGTTTTGCATGAAATATAATTTCCTAGTTAAAGGAAAGGGTTAGATGTCAGAGCGTAAATGTTGTGAGAGAGAGAGAGAGAGAGAGAGAGAGAGAGAGAGGCAAATGTTTTGCATGAAACATTGTTTCCTAGTTAAAGGAAAGGGTTAGATGTCAGAGCGTAAATGTTGTGTGTGTGTGTGTGTGAGAGAGAGAGAGAGAGAGAGAGAGAGAGAGGAGCAAACGTGTTCTCTATGAAACATCCAAAGTGTCCCATCCTCTTGCTAACAAAGAGAGCGAGCAATAAAACTCCGCATCAAACAGGTAACATGAATAAAAGCGACACTCAGCTGATGCTATTACCTTTCCCCTTCAATCGAAGTACCACCGCTGATTCAAACTCCCATTCACATACCTGCAACAGAAGATTGGATTGTGTAAGTAATATTGTTAATTTGATCAACACTTTCCAATAGTTAGCAACAACACAAAAAGTGAAATTAGGAATGGAGCTTCAAAAGCCCATTTAGAAAGTTACAACAAAATACGTTTTGAACATTTTAGAAACTCCAGGACCTTAAATGTATATTTTCAATTTTATTTCAATAATTAAGAAAAATGCTAGATGAAAAACTGACAAAACTACAAAAACAGACAACTTCAACGGGCTACTTCGCCAGTTTCTTAAAAACTGGAGAGCACAAGGAACGTAAGACGCTAAACCTGAAGGTAATGTTAATGAGTTATGGACCTACAGACTAAACTGTATCATTAATTTTCAGGATCTCCCATAACAACAATAAGTTATGCAATAAGAAGTCATTAAAGCTTACATGAAAGATAATAAAGGAAGCTTAGTTCCTCCAACTACAGGGATAACTACTTCCTAAAATGCAACAAACTTATTACTCTAAAAATCGCTTATTATCAATAAAAATATTAATTCTTCTTATGCACCAAAACTACCTTACTGAATAAGGCGTATAAAATACTTGTGTGTAAGAGCATAGACAGGATATATGATGGGAGAATATAGGCTGGGAAAATACAACTCTATTTACAATAACTAGAGAGAGAGAGAGAGAGAGAGAGAGAGAGAGAGAGAGAGAGAGAGGTGTAATGAACGAGTTGTAATAATAGCCTAAAATTTATCAAAATCTCTCTCAAAACATTTCTTTGCAAAAACTCAGCAATTGTTAAATCAATAAAAAAAAAAACTTTCGATTTCTTTTGTTTTCCATAATGGTTATGGATAAATTGTCCATTCGAATTACCTGTAAGCTTAATTAAATCAAACGTGAAGTTACATGAACCGTGAAGAATATTCTCTTTTGTGGTAACGAAAATATTCACTTGAAATTACGGGTCACACATCAAAACTACCGTTGCATCATCTTAGCTTCCTATTTGACATTACTTACACAAGAAATACTTTCTTCTTTATCTCAAAAGTACACGGGGAGGATTGTACTTGAAATAAGCTGTGTGGGATTTATAAATCATTTGTGATGAAATGTGATCTAATATATTTCCTTCTTCCCCGTTGTGCAATCGTATCTAAACCCTTGGAATAGTGTAGAGTATTATACACAACAATTCATCCTCCCCATTATCCAAACTCTCACACTGATAACTCTCCTTCCAAGAACGACCATCAATTCTGAGGTAATGGTGAAGTTAATGGGAGCCCTAAAAAGCTTTCTAAGTTTCATTCTCATTCCTTTTTCTGCATAGTGACATTCAATTTCTTTTCTTTTGTTTTTTTCTAAAACTTTCTTATTCATTTTTTTTTAGGCTAATTTCCAATAAATGTTCTTTTACGTAGTTCAAAAATATCTAGCTCGGAGATTCTGTAATTGGTTGGGACGGACCGGGTCCAGTAATTATTCATGTTGGTAAATATTCATTATAGAACAATATTTATCATTAAGTAAATAAGAATTGTTGCTGGTGCATTTACAGGTACTTTGAACTATACTGCTGCAAATTCCAAAAAGTTGTGACTAAAATACCAAATTTTAAAAGGGAAACACACACAAGACCACCACCTATTCTAAGGTTCCCACCTGAGCTATCCTAACCTAGGAGCAGCATCTCTTCCTACTTACTGATCGGGGGAGGAAACTACCCCGGCCCCCTAGACTGGGTATCCTTTCCTCACCCTTAGACTAAGACTCAACCTGTATTTTCTTCCCAAACGGCTTTATTCCTGGCAAGGTAAAACTACATCATAATATTTTCGTGAATCATAAAACCAGCTTCCTATTACCGCTTTCAGACCATTTAAACAATTTTTTACAAAAAAAAAAAAAAAAAAAAGAAAAAAAAACGATTCATTATTATTATTATTATCATTATCTAAGCTACAACCCTAGTTGGAAAAGCAGGATGCTATAAGCCCAAGGTCTTCAACAAGGAAAATCTCCCAGTGAGGAACGGAAACAAGGAAAAATAAGTCTTCCAAAAACGCAAACACTTCTCTTCCTAGAATCTGTGAATGCAATAAATGGTAGAAAAAATAATTTACTGCCAATTGAACAACCATTTATCTTTTCTGGGAATCTCTCTCTCTCTCGCTCTCTCTCTCTCTCTCTCTCTCTCTCTCTCTCTATAACAGCCTGGCACCTTCTTTTACCGACGGCTTAAAACTAGTTTCTCTCTGCTTTCACAGATAACACCTTGTCTTCAGTCCTTACTCGTTTTGAGACATCGATCATTAACTAGAAACCTTTCATAGGAAATAATAATGTCTTTAATATGTTTGGAATCTATAACTATAGGGAAGGAGTAAGAACTAAGAAAATAAAATAAAGTATAGTGTGGAGGACTTTGAAATTTGTCCTGGAAAAAAAACTGGATTTACCTCACCTTGAACATTTTTGCCTAAAAGCTTCGGCGTAAGCTAAAACGCTTCAAGGATTGGACTGCATCTGACAGACTGCTATTAAAAGCTGGTAGAATATATCGGAGATTAAGCAAGGTTTTGTATGTGTACACACACACACACACACACACATATATATATATATATTATATATATATATATATATATATATATAAATGAACGCTGGTGTGTGTGTGTGTTGGAAGACTTGCATTTGTTAGATTTTCATTCCAGATGAAATTTCAGTTAGAGCCAAAGAGACGCCAGCTAAGACCCTTAGGTAATGCCTACAGTGAACCGTGGGATGTGTGCTGTCCCACGAGCGAGAGCTACGAAGGAATAGTAGACAAATCTTCACCTCTTTTGCAAGTCTTCATTTATTATCCGTTCATTCTCTACTAGTTGCATCCATCTTCATTTTAAAATTTTCTATATATTTGTGAAGACAATTACGAAAATAATTGAAGACTATAGCAATGCCAAACACTGCTCTTCGATTCGGTGTTGAAGATGTGAAATCTTCCAAATTTCCTCAGCGGAAAAGATGATTCTTAAGCTGAAACGAATTTGTAATCTTGAAAGATTTCCCACTTTTCTTTTCGTTTATTTTGCTCATTTTAAGGAGTTCTATTAGAATGGAGAGAGAGAGAGAGAGAAGGAGAGAGAGAGAGAGAGAGAGAGAGAGAGAATATGTATGCGTCGAAAACACACAATTCTTCTCTGAAGATTTTTTTGAGAATACCTCTACTGCTCTAGAAACTGCATTCTCTTATGAAGACTTCTTCGGCCTTTTTTTCTTCTTACGTCAGAATGAAGAAACTCGGATCTTTTTCTTATCCTTCCATACTCTCTACTTTTGCATAGTTTCCACCTTATTCTGCAAAATCTTCATTTTTGGTAAATCAACATAATGGACTTTATTTCTTATTTAAATTCACACTCTCCTAAACTGATCAACGACTTATCATTAGTTCTTTTCCGTATTCTTTCAATCTTCTCTCCCGTTCTCATTTCTGTCTCCCTCTTCACCCTGTGTTTTTTGATGGAATCCTTTCAAATAAATCAACTTTTAAGTCTTCAATATTCTTTTTTTTTTTTGCTTTTCCAGACTACCTTCCAGGTTCCACTTGTCACTGCTCCCTTCTTCACGATGTATTTTCCTTTCCTAACATTTCTGCTCGGAGACAAAGAAAAATTTGAAGCCGACATGGCTCTACCATGAATCTATTTCATATCCTGAAGACTTTCTAATATCATAAAGGCTTCATGAGCATTTTATTAAAACTAAGCCTGATAGAGGAACTCTTTAGTGTTGGGCCAGCGGAGCTCTCCCCTTCCCACTGGAGGGGGATGGGGGCACCCCCCCTCGCTGGCGCAGGGAGGGGCTCCCCCCCCGCTCTTACTGGCGTGGGGAGGGGCTCCCCCCACTCTCGCTGGCGCGGGGAGGGGCTACCCCCCCGCTCTCGCCGGCGGGAGGAGGGGCTCCCCCCCCGCTCTCGCTGGCGCGGGGAGGGACTCCCCCCCCCCCCGCTCTCGCCTGGCGGGGGAAGGGGTCCCCCCCCCGCTATCGCTGGCGGGGGGAAGGGGCTCCCCCCGCTCTCGCTGGCGCGGGGAGGGGGCTCCCCCGCTCTTGCTGGCGGGGGGAGGGGCTCCCCCCTCCGCTCTCGCTGGCGGGGGGGAGGGGCTCCCCCCGCTATCGCTGGCGGGGAGAGGGGCTCCCCCCCCCGCTCTCACTGGCGCGGGGAGGGGCTTCCCCGCTTTCCCTGGCGCGGGGAGGGTCTCCCCTGCTCTCGCTGGTGGGGGAGTGGGTCTTCCCTCCTCTCGCTGGCGGGGGGAGAGGCTCTCCCACTCTCGCTGGCGCAGGGAGGAGCTCCCTGAGAGGAGAGAGAGAGAGAAGAGAGAGAGAATTTACCCGTCTGTCATAGAAAAAACTTATAAAATATAGATCTTTCTTAAATTTTCGAACAAATAACTCCACCAAATTTACGGAATCGCGACTTCATATTCTGGAAGAAAATTCAGAAGTGATATACCCTAATGGCTGTTATATCTCACTAAAACGTTTCGAAACATTTATTGCAAGGGTTTTTTCAAAATACCTTTTATTGACAATAACGACAGAACTTTTCTCGAATTTATAGCTAAACTAGTCATTTCTCTCACCATTTCCCCTTTGGTGCAATGTGAAGGCTGGTTGGCTTCTCTCTCTCTCTCTCTCTCTCTCTCTCTCTCTCTCTCTCTCTCTCTCTCCTAAAGAAGCTATTTCAATCACTGTTGTAATTAGTAATCCTCGGAATTAAGCCGTTCAGTAATCGTTTCTTTCTTTTGAATAAGTTTCAATATTCTATTCTTGCTTCGGTTTGTCTATTTAGAGCTATTTTCAGTTTACCTGTCATTTTCTCTCCTTGGTTAAAAAAAAAGGTATATTATCTTTCGTTTACCAAAAATAATAAAAAAAAACATCCATAATAATCCTATTATCACTCGCATCTTTCAAGGAGAAGAAGCCAGAGGCTGATGGGAATACCGCAGGCGAACCATTCATTTTCCCTTTGTGAAAATACAAAAGACTTGCATAATGATATTACCAAATATTTTAACAACTTGAAAGGAGAAGTGAGTATTATTGCCTCCATTTACTGCATCCGTTACCGATAATACATTCGTTACAATATGCGTCTGTACATGTCTATTTCTCTTTCCTTGTATAAAAATTTCCTATTTGAACTATTTCATTAAAATATTAAAGAGAATTCCGAACCTACCCAAAATATTGATGCTTTTAGGCAACAGAAAATCTAACCTAAATCGTAATAGAAATAAGCAAATCAATCATAATAATTAAAAAAAAAAAGTCTAATAATTTCGTGGTGTATGAAATTTAAGCAGTTAATAATTCAGGGGAAATTAATCAGAGAAGTAATGGGACAAACTATGAAGAGAAATTCCATGGTCTAAAGGGGAAATACAATAGCAGTAATGAATGAAGACTATAATTCATCATAATGTCCCAAATCCCCTGAATAATTCTAGAGAAATGTTTTCAGAATAGTTTCATAATAGAATGGGGTGATTAATTCCAAAGATATTATATAATCATTGTTAGTTATAATAAAAAATAAATTGATAAAATCGGTGTAAAAAGCTTCAAATTACCGTTGAATTCCGTTATAAAATTTCTTTTCGGGAAAATATCACAAAAAAGGATGCTGTAATCATATATAAACTTTAGATGAAAAAAACTATTATTTTGATATATAACTAGAAGAATACTCACGGCATAGAATGATCTGTTTTGAATTCTAATATCAAAAGTCTAACAGAAAATTAAAAAAGCATCAAAATGTTATTTTCTTCAATGAGTTTAGCAAAGACCCGTTGTCATGGTTTCTTTAAGAAGTGACAAGTAACTTGAAAACTTCCTATAAAAATACAACAGGAAATATATAGAAAAAACTAATTTCTCCCTTGTTATAGAATAAACGCTTCAAATTAACTTTCACTACATTAACATTAATACCACTTCATGTATCTGGTTTCCTTATAAGATCATAAATAACTGAAATATGATCTGATTCTCACTTAAATAGAGACAAAAATATCAAAGGCAGGATTTAAAGATTATTGAAAAGGTAACAATTAGTTAAGTAATGAGGCGATTTCTCGCTGAAAAGATACAAATTTGGATCAAACTCCGTTGATATTAGGAAATTATGTTTCAGGACATGTGACGAATATACAGCTAAGGATAAAATCCAAGTGATCAAATTAATTACTCCTTAAGAATGGCAAAAAGTCAAAAGGGGGTAATTTGCGTTTAATACATAAACAAAATTAAGCGTATTAGGTATTAGCATTTCTATTATTATTGCTGTTATTTTACTATTCCAAGTAATAGTGGTAAAAACTCAAATTACGATCACTATTAGAAATTCAGCAATTTTCAATAACAATAACAATATAATAATAATAATAATATTATATATTATTATTATTATTATTATTATTATTATTATTATTATTATTGCTAAAAAACATCACCACCTAATGACCTGAACCGATTTTAAAAATCTACTAATTCAAGTAATAACATTTGTAATAATTAAAATTATTATCGTATGTAATATCATTACTAATAATAGTAATAATTTAGCATTTTTTTTAATATTTGGAATATTAGTAATTATCATCACTAAAATCACTGCTTCCTAATGACACGAAACTACTGTACATTAATTTTTGCAAATTCTAGTAATAATATTTATAACTCAAATTACTATTAATAACAGTATTATTCTAGCATTTTCAATAACGCTAATAATAGGACCTCTGAGGCCATTCGACGCCCATACATTACAGGGCAAAAACCAATAGTTGAAATAATTGAAAGGATTATTAACGAATTGTGAATAACTGATGGCGATAAATGGAGAGAGAGAGAGAGATGAGAGAGAGGAGAGAGAGAGAGAGAGAATTTGAGTCACATGGGCCGACGCTAGGACCTGTGAGGGCATTCGACGCCCATACATTACAGGGCAAAAACCAATAGTTGAAATAGTTGAAAGGATTATTAACGAAT
>NC_090727.1:89486500-89526500 GCF_036898095.1 Palaemon carinicauda | reverse complement strand
AGAGAGAGAATTTGAGTCACATGGGCTGACGCTAGGACTTGTGAGGCCATTCGACGCCCATACATTGCAGGGCAAAAAAACAATAGTTGAAATAGTTGAAAGGATTATTAACGAATTGTGAATACTGATGGCGATAAATGGAGAGAGAGAGAGAGAGAGAGAGAGAGAGAGAGAGAGAATTTGAGTCACATGGGCCGACGCTAGGACCTGTGAGGCCATTCGACGCTCATACATTACAGGGCAAAAACCAATAGTTGAAATAGTTGAAAGGATTATTAACGAATTGTGAATACTGATGGCGATAAATGAGAGAGAGAGAGAGAGAGAGAGAGAGGAGAGAGAGAGAGAGAGAGAGAGAGAGAGATTTAGTGTTATTGCGACTTGTTGGTGAATCCCTATGACTAATTCTTCATAAAATGCTTTTAGAATATTTTGAATAAACAGTATTCTTTCCTGCACTTACTCAAAATATTCTCATCTTTGTCATTTCTTATCAAGGATACTTACCGTACTATTCTTCAGCAATTTGACAAACCTTTAATCTTGAAGTCTGAGGAAACTAGAAAATGATAACTGAAACAAATGCTAGCTAAACAAAAATCTAATTACATATAATAATAATAATAACAGTAATATTAATAACAGTAATATTAATAATAATAATAATAATAATAATAATAATAATAATAATAACAACCTTCAATTAAATACAATTAGTCGATTTTAATAAAAATAAAAAAAAAAGGCGAAACGCTTATGTACTCTACATTTCTAAATGTTAAGGTTTAACCATCTTTACAAAAGCGAATGACCTAACCTCATACGGTCACGGAATGTTTACCCAACTTAGCTGACTAGACTATAACATACAAAATGCCTAGAGAGTTCAAGTTCCGCCAGAAATATATATATACTCCTCACCAACGCAATGTACAGTTGGAAACAGGAATTCATGGTAAACCTTGTTCAGATTAAGTGCACACTGTCACACTCTAACTGGGCGGCGAGTTCCAGTGTTTACCCCCCCACCCGCCACCTCTGCCATCTCCCTCAACGGTAATCTATTTGGTTACTCGCCGCGAAGTAAGGGTGTGATAGGGTGCCTTTTTATGGAGAGGGGTGTGCAAGGAACTCTTGTATCCAACTGCATATGATGGAGGCCAATACAACTGGGAGAGCATAAAAGAGAACCGCTATTAATTGATATTGGTGAATATATGATACAAACTTAATCTTTGAGTGTTGTTATTGTAATTGTTTTTCACTGTATATCAGAATCCTTACTAACAATTACGTAAAAAGAATGCGGGGAAAAGCCCTGCCCTAATGAAAGTAATCAATTTGTTTGTGGACGAAGCAACGTTCACAACTTAATTGTTATCATACGCTACAAATTACTCAATGTGGTGTGGTGTGGATCCCAACGTTAAAGACCTTTAGTTCAAATGCAGTTCTAAAATTCATGAAAAAAAAAAAAAAATAATGGACGAAGAGGACTTAATTGACATTCTATATAATTATATTCGTTCGCATATTCTTACGTTAGAAATGTAAAACATGAATAACTTCGCAAAATAAATAATTTCTCATTAACTCTCTTCTTGTAATATGTTCGTGCAAAATCACCCTAATTCCTATTAAATGTCTTTAATAAGATTCGTCTGAAAAAGGAAATATCTTAATATTTTAACAAATTTCAACCACCGCGAAGGGGGAAAAAGGGCAGCACTCCTCCCTTCCCGAAGAACTCTGACATTGAAGAGAAAAGTCGTAATTTAAGGTGCAAATTGTCTGTCTCAACAAACAATGAATATTATCTGAGACAGAATGAATCTCGAAATAAGATGTCAGTCTCGTATGACGTGGGTGGAAAGGCATATGCAATAAAACTTCAATATGCCAGACAATTACAAGTCTACATCAGCTCGTGCATAAACGTATTAGTTGAAATGAGATATAAATTACTAGATCAGAATTTACTTTCGAAATGGGGATACCTTAGCAGGGTGAAAGGGTTTGCCTATCTACTATGATCAGCAAAGCTATTCTAGTCAGGGCCACTCATACCAAGTTGGTGTGCTGTGAGTGACCAGCCGAAAATCTCCCACCATCACCAAACGGAATTAGCTGGCGTGGTACTGAAAACTGGCCAAACCTGGACATGAAATGACGTCCCTGAAGCATTTGCCATGCAGTGTACTGCAAAAGGGTTCCACTTGTTGTTTTTTTGTTAAACTAATTTTTAGGAATTATCAATTTTCCTTCGATTATAGTAATAATCGCAATAATTTACATAGTATTTGTGGCTATTATATGCATATGTGTGCGTATGTATGCATGTATGTTTATGTATATGTTTAAATGTGTATATATATATATATATATATATATATACATATACACACACACACATTATATATATATATATATACACATACATATATATACACACACACACACATATATATATATATATATACATATATATATTCAAATAAGCCATACATTCTAATACATTAATGTCAGGATTCTCTCTTATACCTCGGGATCAGAGATCCAAGGGTGAACCACTCAATGACAATAAGCTTCTGGCCGGCGGAGGAATCGAACTCTGATCCAGAAAGTTGCCATGACAGTGACATACCATTATTGTCATGGCAGCTTTCTGGACCAGGGTTCGATTCTCCGGCCGGCCAGAAGCTATTGTCTTGTGGGATTCCCCCTTGGGTCTGATCCCGAGGTATAAGAATAGTCCATATTTCTGTAATACCTTAGCAAGAGATATTCAAAACTATTTGCCTATATATTCTAATAAACAGTATTTGGTATTAGTGCGACAAAAAAATTACGCATTACCCCCCTATTAGTAGACTTATTGTATATCTCTAGGTTTCTTTTCAAGTAATCTTTCCCTATTTTAATCAAACAAATGTGATGTTTCTCTCATAAACCAATGAAACTAAAATGTAAACAGGTTTATTCACAGAAAAAAAGAAAATGTACTGTATATAAAACAATAAAAATTAAAACTAAAAGCCACCAATTCCTTAAGAGATAGCAGAGATAAATGACCGAAGACAGACAGCTGTCTAAAGTTTAAAACAAGCGAAAACTCTTCTTTCCAAAATATCTGATGGACGTTGAAACAATGTAAGTTTTTCTTTCCAGTGTCTGATGGAGTGTTTACTATTTCGAGCTCTAACACGAGAACTTCATTTCAAAGTTAAAAACAAGAGTTAGAAGACAAAGGGTAATTGCTTTCTGGAGAGGAGAGAGAGAGAGAGAGAGAGAGAGAGAGAGAGAGAGAGAGAGAGAGGAGAAAACATGTTCTCTATGAAAGATCCAAACTGTCCCATCCTCTTGCCAACGAAGTGAGTGAACAATAAAAATCAGCATCAAACAGGTAACATGAATAAAAGCGACACTCGGCTGATGCTATTACCTTTCCCCTTAAATCGAAGTACCACCGCTGATTCAAACTCCCATTCACATACCTGCAACAGAAGATTGGATTGTGTAAGTAATATTGTTATTTGATCAACACCTTCCAATAATTAGCAACAACATGCAAAGTGCAATTATGAAATGGAGTTTCAAAAGCCTATTTAGAAAGTTACACAAAAATACACGTTGAACATTTTAGAAACTCCAGGACCATAAATGCATATTTTCAATTTGAGTTCAGTAATCTAAAATATACTAAATAAAAAACTAACAAAATTTATAGCGATTTAAAAATTTGGAGTAATCACAATCTAACCAAAATCGAATCCTAATAAATGTCTTTAACTTTAAAGTAACTTTCTACCAAATCCCCATTTTCATAAACCCACACAAGAATTTCGTTCTACCTTTCCGTGACCTTAAACCTTGTAAATGCATTGAATCGGTGTCATTAACTTTTCTGGCCCGAAAAAACCTGATAATAAATAAAGAAGAACCCAATGTCTTTCAGATGAAGATTAAGACTATCACTAGGCGTTAATTGCTAAAGGGCCAAAATTGTACATGAAATCCAGTCGTGAAACATTGATAAAAAAAAAAAAAAGTTTAAATGTAAAAAATAAAAATCTGCATTTGGTAATTCACTGGCATAGAAAAATATTTCTAACACAATCGATAAGGAAACAAAATGAACTATCTTATGAAGAGAGCAACACAAGACAGGAGAGCGACTGGTTCTGTATAAAAGGGACTGAGTAAAGGTTATGTCAAGTCTTCATAATGAAGTCACTAATATACTTACTGATGGAATGATACCTAAAGATAAAGAATGGATAGTATATGTATGATGCAAAATCAATGTGAGCAAACAATAAATGAATGCATCAGAAATTAGAGATAATCTTCTCCATCACGAGGCTAAATACTACACAGTATTATATAAGTTTTATTCCAGCTGTGACCAAGTTGTGGAAGGATCTTCTTAATCGGGTAATTGAATCGGTAAAACTTCAAAAGTTCAAACTTGCAAGATCTGTTTTAAGGTTGTTACATTCTTAAACTATTTAACCTTAATGTAACATAAAAAAAAAACCGATCACTATCTCTATTTTATGTTTCATAGTTTTTACGTAACGATCTGTAAAGATAATGCAGACTCCATCGTTATATATGCCTTAGATATCTAAGTTCTCTAACTTCAATGAATATAATGAGTATAATTATCGTTGATGGCTAACGGATAAATTGGCGGATGCTATTCCCGCAAAATTCAAAAACTTAATATGGTATTGTAATTCACTGATGGTTACTTTAGTATTTTTTTTTTTTTTTTTAAACAAATTTACTAAAGATATACGGTGCGGGTTTAATATGTATTTTATAACGTGTAATGTTCTTATATTTTAATATCACTGAATTTTCAGGAAACTTTGAAGGAAAGAAAAGAGAACAAAATATAAGGAGAGAGAGAGAGAGAAAGAGAGAGAGGAGAGAGAGAGAGAGAGAGAGAGAGGAGAGAGAGAGAGAGAGGGGGGGGGGGATTTACAGTAGTTTACCGACGTTCTTGATATCCAAGAGCCATTTTTTCTTCGCTACAACTGACAGCTTGATTTTATTTCGTCCTCCTAAAACTTGGAAAAATCATTGTAAAAAACATTTGAATGTCAACCACACGCAGCCTAATGTAATCTATGGACAAAGTTACGTTGTTGCATAGCAAGGAGAAAAAGCAAACTTTCATATTCTGTTTGGACTCCCGTCCTCAATAAGGGAAAAAAAAAAATCTTTTGATTCGAACCTACAAAACATGAACACAAAAAATACATATATTATTCCGCTTCGGTTAGATATTTCTTATTTTCGTATTTCGTGTAACTTTCTAAAAGGGATAAAGTGAACAGACGGCAGTTACACTGTGAAATAAAAGTTAGAAGAGTTGGACAGCAATTGGGAAGCTGGAAATAAAAAGAAAGTTGTAAAGTAAAAGCAGCAAGGGACCAATGGGAAGCAGCAAAGACCCCCAAGTGATGCCTGCAGTGCACCACCTGAAGTGTATTGACAGCACTACTCTTCTACAGGGCACGACATGTGTGTAGGCATTATATAAAAATGTCATTTCTGTTCACTATTCCCAAGTTTCTCTCTCTCTCTCTCTCTCCTCTCTCTCTCTCTCTCTCTCTCTCTATAAGTATACAAAAATGTTGCTAATTGTTTACTCTTGAGTCCAACAAAGATGAAATGCGTTTTCACCTATTATGTGTAGTGAGGACATTTCATTGGTCTATATATGAATGAAAATAAAACGCTTCAAAGCTCATACCGAGAGAACGACATATGTAATAAAACAGCATAGCTTTCTTATGTTACCATTTGCTAAAATGAGTTGAAAAAATTATGCTTGTTTGCTATAGCTTATGTTCATAGCATTAAAAAAACAAGAATTGCATATAACTCGGTAAATCAATTCAAGTGGTGATTAAGTGATATTACCAAACGTAGCCTCTACAAGCAAGTCCATATTCCCAGGAACAGTTCTCTCATTAGTCCTTGCAAAGAAACTAGGCTGAGGTAACATTCCTCTTCCCCGATGAACTCTAGACATTTAAGAGACGGAATAATTAGAATGCAAACTGACGAGTCTTAATAGACAACGAACGATACGAGAGAGAAAATGCGAATCTGGAAATAAGTTCCTTAATAAGAAGCGACACGTAAACACTAATAAGTCTTCTTACGTGTGCAATTAACTTCCTAATGGTGTGCCCATGTTGCCTAACCACCAAAGAACGTAAACAAATGTCAAAATTAATTGGTTATTGATCCCTAAAAGATAATGAACAGACTCATCTTCGCTTTATAAAGAGAAAGTTTAAAGGTTTAAAGGCAATTCATGAATGCCAGAGGCAAGGGACAGTGACATTGCCCTAGCAAGCAGGACAATGCCCTGGAGACTAACCATATATACATATGGTCATCGCCCAAGCCAACTCCCACCCCTCTAGGACCAGGGAGGGCCAGGCAATGGCTACTAATGACTCAGCAGGTAGATTTACAGACTCTTCAAACCCCTCATCCTTAGATTACATGGTTGGTGAGGTTGCAGAACACTACAAGAAACTATCGAGCTTGAGTGAGACTCGAACACAAGTGTTTGGCTATATATATAAATATAAATATATATATATATATATATATATATATATAATTTATTTAAATATATATATATATATATATATATATATATATTTATATAATCTTTCCTGTCACGATGAGTGGTATTGCCCAAACGCATGACTACTCGGTCCCTCCCCGTCCCTTGGGTAGGGGGAGAGAGAGTAGTCACACTCTGGTGAGAGGAAGGTACCCCTAAATGGGGTAGGATGGGATGAAATCTGTGTGAGTGTGTGCATATCTATCTAAATCTATAGCCGTCATTTCTGACGGACCGCGAACAACAGTAACTAAAAAACACATTGGTCAACGGGAAAAGTTAAGCCTAACGACTGTATCTTTACAGTTAATTACTAGAGAAATAAAAGCTATCTATAACTTGTCAATTACATTTCTTTTTCCCCAATTTTTTTTTTTTATCGAAATACAACTGATGTAAGAATGGAAAATGAAACATTCAGGGGATTGTTTTATTGCCCATCATTAAAAAGAAATAGTACCTTGAAACATTTTCGAGTTGCAGGGGATTTTAATATTCGTTTAAGATTCAAATGCAATTAAAATTTAAGAGAAGTAACCGTTTTATCTTTTAAGCTTTGCTATCAAGCGGTCAGTACATGATCCATAATCCCGCAAGACTTTGTTATCAGTACACTGGAAACGTCCCTGCCGAGGTTCGAGTCCCGCTCAAACTAGTTAGCTTCTTGGAGTGTCTGTAACCTCACTATCCTTGTGATCTAAAGATTGGGGATTTAGGGGAACCTATAGGTCTATCTGCTGAATCACCAGTAGCCATTGCCTGGCCCCTCTCTCGATCTAGCTTGAGTGGAGAGGGGACTTGGGAGCTGGTCATATATGTGTATGGCCAGTCTCTAGGGCACTGTCACTGTCCCTTGTCTCTGCCATTCATGAGTGGCCTTTAAACCTTTCAACCTACAAACAACAACAAAAAATTTCTACGAGTACCTTGTATCTCACCATTGATATCCTTACAAATCTGTATGTGCAAAAGAAGGGGGGCGTATTCGGCTGAAATTAAAAAGGCATATATCAAAACCCCTCCCTAATCTAGAAGATTAGCCAAAATAAAATGTATATAATTAAGTCTGTTTCAAAGGGGGAAAATAGACTCCTTCGGGTTTAATCTAAATAGATACAAATTTGTTTTTAATCCAACCTGTTGATTTTTTTCTCTATTATTATCGGTGCTGGTTTATTTTTTGATACTGATAAGAGTTGGAATTTGTTGCTGTTTGTTTTTATTTTCTACTTTTTTTCGTAATCATTCATTCTTTGGATTTCTCAGTTTTTATTTTGAAAAATCTTTTAGAATTTGTAGGATGCATTATTAATTGTGTTATGTTACCTGCATAGGCATAGTTTATGGCATATTCGGAGATGGTTGGCACATCTGCTATGTGGATTATAAAAAGTGTAAATGTGCATTTGGTATTCACTGGCCTAGAAAAATATTCCTAACAGAATCGATAAAGAGACAAAATGAACTATCTTATGATGCGAGCAATACAGAAAGGAGAGCGACTGGTTCTGCATAAAAGGGGACAGAGTAAAGGTTATGTCAAATCTTCATAGTCACTAATATACACAATGATGGAATGATACGTAAAGCTAAAGAATGGATAGTATATGTATGATGCGAAATCAACGTCAGCAAACAATAAATGAATGTACCAGAATTAGAGATAATCTTCTCCATCACGAAGCTAAATACTACACAGAACTATAGAAGTTTTATTCCAGCTGTGACCAAGTTGTGGAAGGATCTTCTTAATCGGGTAGTTGAATCGGTAAACATCAAAATGTTCAAACCTGCAAGATCTGTTTTAAGGTTGTTACAGTTCTTAAACCATTTAATCTTAATGCAACAAAAAAAAACCGATCACTATCTCTATTTTTATAAGTCATAATTTCAAGTAATGATCTGTAAAGATAATGCAGATATAAGTTAAGGGAAGCCATAAACGTTTACCGATATCTAAGTTTATTAACCTCAAGGAATATAAAAACGTTCTATCGACTTCATCATCGAGTATAATTCTCGTTCGATGGCTAACGAAAAATTGGCGGATGCTATTCCCAGAAAATTAAAAAACTTAGGTTTTGTATTTCATTGATGGTTACTTTAGTATTTTTTTTTTTTCTTACAAGTTTACTAAAGATATACGGTACGGGTTTAATACGTATTTTATAACGTATAATGTTCTTATATTCTAATATCATGCACTGAATTTGAAGGAAAATTTGAAGAAAAGAAAGAGAACAAAAATATAAGAAGAGAGAGAGAGAGAGAGAGAGAGAGAGAGAGAGAGAGAGAGAGAGAGAGATTACAGTAGTTAACGACATTCCTGATACCAAAGAGCCATTTTTTCTCCGCTACTACTGACGGCTTGATTTTATTTCGTCCTCCTCAAAGTTAGAAAAACACTACTCTTTTACAGGACACGACATGTATAGGCATTATGTGAGGATGTCAGTTCTCTCTCTCTCTCTCTCTCTCTCTCTCTCTCTCTCTCGACTATCTCTCTCTCTCTCTCTCTCCTCTCTCTCCATACAAAAATTTTGCAAATTGTTTACTCTTGAGTTCAGTAAAGATGAAATGCGTTTTCACTTAGTATGTGTGATGACATCTCATTGGTCTATATATGAATGAAAATAACAAACGTTTCAAAGCTCATACCGAGAGAACGACATAGGTAATAAAACAGCATAGCTTCTTATGTTACCATTTTCTGTCAAGTGAGTTGAAAAAATAAAGATTGGTTGCTAGCTTACATCCATATCATTAAATAAAAAAACAAAAGTTTATATTTAACTCAGTAAATTAATTCAAGCGGTGATGAGAGAGAGAGAGAGAGAGAGAGAGAGGAGAGAGAGAGAGAGAGAGAGAGAGAGAGAGAGGAAAAATGTTTTATTCAGTCGCGCATTTGTATAAACCTGGGATCTGTCAGAACAATTACTTGGCATGAAATATTTCTTTAATGAAAGTAAAAACTTTCTTACAAGCAAGTCCTCATCCCTAGGAACGGTTCCATCATTAGTCCCTGGCAAAGAAACGAGGCTCAGGTGACAACCCCCCCCCCCCCCCCAAATGAACTCTGGGACATTTAAGAGACGGAATAATCAGAACGCAAAATGACGAGTCTTAAAAGACAATGAGCGATATACGAGAGAAAATGTGAATCTGGAAATGAGTCTTCTAACGCTTGAATAAACGTCTCATTTACCGAAAAAAGAACACGGATTAAGTCCAATGTTGAACTGTATATACTCCCTATTTCATAAAACTTAAAGGCTATTAAAAAAATTACCGCTACTTTGCTATCTTGTGTTTAATACCTGATGTCATTGATAACAATCGTTTCCATTACTGAGAAACCAAAAGCACAGTCATCTTTCAGTATATTTTTGATATGCAAAAACTATAATGATAAGCAACGCTAAAATACTCTATAAATCATTAATCCATGCTATTGCAACAATATCTCAACAAGATAGTTTGATCTTCGAAATATTCTTTCAAGGATTTCTTTAATAGAATGAATGATTACATTTTAAAGTCAACAAAATCATATTCCAACTGGGATCAGACAAACAGCTATACATTATCAATAAATGATGATGGTGATCATAATTAACAGAATTTTAACCAATAATCCACTTTCTAATTTTCAGTAAAGGAATTTCAAAACAAAATACAAAATGATCTTGGTAATTGTAATTCGAAATATGAAGTGATGCACTGTCTGTATTACTTGCAGCTGGTCAAAGAAGATGGACAATCTCCTATATATAATGAAGAGCAACGTGCCTGGCTATATATATATATATATATATTTTTTTTTTTTTTCCTGTCACGCTGAGTGGCAACTCCGAATGTATGACTACTCAGCCTCTCTATTGGGTAGGGGGAAGAGAGAGTAGTCATACCCTGGTGAGAAGGAGTACCCAAAAGGTACACTTGCATGCCACAATCTCTCACACACTGCCGAATTATAAATAGGAAAGGAGGGGGGGGGGGTTGAATCTGTGTGCGTGTGTGCTTATTTATCGGAATATTTAGCATTGATATGATGATGATCACTAATTACAATAAACGAAATACAAAGGTCTGTATCATGTAATAATAAAATATCCATGTAGATAAATTCCTTTCTAGAATATCGATATTAAAAGAGTACTACTTCCCAAACTTCCCCAACGAATATTACGAAGTGGTGAACAAGAAATACTATCTTCAGGTATATGGAAACACAATTCTACAAGGGAAAAAGTTATTTACCTTGCCTGGTGTTAGGGGGGGGGGGCTTTAACAGTAACTGGAAATGGTAGACCGGGAACTTTTGATGGACTTGGAGAAGAAACATTCAATAGCGAAACACTAAGAATATCAGAGTGAAGCCGATGGCAGAAGGGTATTTGTATATGTATGTATGTATGTATGTATGTATGTATGTATGTATGTATGTATATATATATATGTGTGTGTGTGTGTGTATAATATATACATATATATATAGCTATAATATATACATATATGTATATATATATATACACACGCATATATATATATATATATATGTGTGTGTGTACACACAAAATAAAAACTTACTGGCACGCGTGATGTTCAGATGCATATAATATAATATACAGTATATATATATATATATATATATATATATATATATATATATATATATATATATATATATATACATATATGATAAAACATATTTACAAATTGAGAGAGAGAGAGAGAGAGAGGGAGAGAGAGAGAGAGAGAGAGAGAGAGAGAGAGAGAGAGAGAGAGAGAGAGAGATAATTTTGAGTAAACCCTCAATAATCCGATGGTCAGTGTCTGGCACTGCATGTTTAGTGTCTCCCAATTCCTTTCTTTCATCCTTGGCGATCGTTTCTCCTCTCCTTTGGAGGTCACATCCAACAGACCCACATAAGCCTCACGATACAGAAGGAAATATAAGGGGAAAAGAAAATAAGAATATATCTGAAATCAATATAAGACTTCGATTAAAAAAAAAAAAAAAAAAAAAAAAAAGGAGTGAACTATCAAACTGGTTTAAAAGAAATTGGTGAAACTTTCGAGTTAAACATTGCTAGAAACTAATCTATATGATAAATTACAGTATGTAATATGATTAAAATCAGCTTAAAACTACTGCTATTACATACATGAATGTACACACATACAGGCATATCTACAGTGTGATATGCTGTGTGTGTCCAGGTATTTTACACTGAAGTTAGTTATTTTGTCCATAAACAACATAACTACAGTAGTGTAGATATACTGTCCATAGGTGTTATGCATAAGAGTTAGTTATTTTGTCCACTTTTATAGTAATGTACTACAAGCAAATGCTATACTTATCCCTTATCAGAAAGGATAAACAAGAATACATAGAAAATAGAACAGTTATAATGAAGAAAAGACAAGAGAAAGATGTGGACAAAAATAAATGAAAGCCTTGTTCTTGAAAAGAAGAATCAAAGAAAAACAGTCTAATATATAGAAAACTGAACAAAAATACAAATGTGAGAATACAAGGAAATTTATGTCATCCTACGGTTTTGACAAAAAGAAGAACAGACTGAATAAAACTATGAATATATTGGCGACAGCAGAGAAAAAACAAAATTAAAAAACCAAACGGTCCAGATATTGTAATATTTTATTGAGTACCTGCATTAGAATATATTCATTTTGTCTAAACCTTAAAACATCAATATGTCAAAAGTAGGGGCAATTAATTTGATATCACATTTAGTAATAAATTGTAAAATATGTATTTACTTTCATGATATTTTACAGGTATTTCAGTCTTTCTAAGTCTTAATTCTGTAGACGCAAACGAGAGAGAGAGAGAGAGAGAGAGAGAGAGAGAGAGAGAGAGAGAGAGAGAGAGAGAGAGAGAGATCAGACACCATTACTAGCAATACCACCCAATTTAAAAACGTATTCCACATCACACTGAATAATGCAGACCCAAAAATCTTCCACTTCCTTTATCCAATTAAGGGGATTTTACAGTAGTTATTTATTCGTAGTACAAAAGCTATATTATCAAATTAAATATCATCATGATATATTACAAAACATTTTAGGTTCGATGAAAAATCAAATTACTAGATATCAGTCAATAACTAAATAACTTTTTTACGCTTTATAAATAATCCTCACTTACAAGTTAAAAAAAAAAAATCCATTCTCATAAAGCTCCTACTTCAATGCCCTTTTTGAGCGCACATTTATCCCTTAAAATGGGGAGTTACTTTTTATATGTCCCGCTTCATCACTCCCACAAGACACTTCGCCACTGCTCCAAGGTCCAATCCTTGTATGTCTTGGCAAAAGCTACCCTCCTCTTCCTTTGATTCTCAGTTAAAGCGGGCTTCTTTCTCGCGATCACTTTCTCGTAGTCGAGGCGCTTCGACAGGTTTTCCTGAATCGTACGAACACTGACGTCGCTCAACAATTTAGGGTTCTGTTCTTTCAGTTGCTTAGCCGTTAATGTAGGATTTTCTTCTAGGCTTCGCTTTAAAATCACTAAAGTACGATCAGGAATCTTCCGGGGGGGAACCAGATCAATAGTGAAAAAAATGTTCCATACCACCCAAATAATATATTCAATAACATGAATAATTCGGTGTAATGCTGTCTATACATCCATGTCAGAGTTGTTTATGATGAGATTCTTATTGCTTCCATGCTGGTATTTCGAAGCAACAACATCAGTATGAACAATAGTAATAATTGTAACTATCACCCGGTGTTTTTCTTATTCAATCTATTGAATAGTAAATTTCAATGAAAGAGAGAGAGAGAGAGAGAGAGAGAGAGAGAGAGAGAGGAGAGAGAGAGAGAGAGAGAGAGAGAGAGAGAGATTCAGTTGAACAAAATAATATATACTGGAACCCCAACATTAAAAACATATCTATTATCTCTTCTGGGCTTTAAGTTTCCATAACAAATAAGCATCATATGATTGGGACTAATGAATGCGTAAAAGGCATTAAAGGGAAATTTAGGGCTTTTATCGACAATCAAAAGAAGGATGCAGGCAAACCGATATAGATCAAGGAGAAAAGTTGATGAAAAAAAATTTAAATAAAAATTAGTATAAGTAAAATATAATATACATACATACATATATATATATATATACATATATATATATATATATATATATATATATATATATATATATATATATATATATATATATATATATATATATATATATATATATATAAGGAATAATTAATAGCTAGAAATGAACCTTTCTGGATTGTTAGAGTTTTCTCAATCTTTTTCCTAAGTTTTCCTGATTCCTTTGGAGATTGATCTTTTACGCATTATTTTTTCTTTCTCTAAACTGTTTAGGTGAAATCAAAATCCCTAATATTCAACTTCCTGGAAATACGTTAATTTAAGATATACATTTAAACAACAATGGATTATGAAGTGATAACAATAAATGTGAATTTATGCAAACAGTTTCTAAATAGTGAATTTTTTTTTTCGAATCTTGACCGTCAAAAATAATAATAATAGTAATAACAATATTAATAATAATAATAATAATAATAATAATAATAATAATAATAATAATAATAATAATAATAATAATAATAATCATCCTTGAATTATCACGTGAGAGAGTTTGGGAAATAGTTTTACGGACCACCACTTGATGTTTGGCAAAGAACAATGGCAAGGGCATAATTTTCCTTGATTGCATCCATTAGAGAGAGAGAGAGAGAGAGAGAGAGAGAGAGAGAGGAGAGAGAGAGAGAGAGAGAGAGAGAGGGGGGGGGGGGGAATTTGCATGCGTTTAAAAACCTTGGCAAAAGGACAATAACAAGGGCATAATTTTGCTTGCTTGAATCCATTAATGAGAGAGAGAGAGAGAGAGAGAGAGAGAGGAGAGAGAGAGAGGAGAGAGAGAGAGAGAGAGAGAGAGAGAGAGAGAATTTGCATGTGTTTAAAAAACTTGGCAAAAGGACAATAGCAAGGGCATAATTTTTGCTTGCTTGAATCCATTAATGAGAGAGAGAGAGAGAGAGAGAGAGAGAGAGAGAGAGAGAGAGAGAGAGAGAGAGAGAGAGAGAGACCCTATATCAGGGGTTTTTATCATTTGATCATATTTAAAGATTGATTAGGTTTGCCTAGCGTCGCAACTACAAAGGTCATTGACACTAGGCGGCGTCATAACTGCCAGGGTCACTGACGCCTCAAGGTAGAATGAAACGCAGTAAAGAAAAGAGTATTTAATCATCATATCATATCCCTAAAGACGGAGAGGAATTTGGAACGTTCAAGTCAGAATCATTTTTCCAACTGAAAATTTCGGATATTATTATGTAAATTATTATGAAATTCGACATCACTGAATTTTAATACGCTTATTTTTGGAATTAGAATTACTTTCACGATAAAAAATAAAAAAATATTTTTCTAAATGAACCCCAGTTGTAATTTTAATAATCATTTAACGGGATCAAGTTGAAAATCTTTTTTTCTTTACATTCCTCTAATTCCGCCTTAAGTCTCCGGACGAGTTATTCAAGATTTCCTTTGGAACTCCGGAAGAAATTCGCTCGGAAGTGATTGATACAAGACTTCCTTCCCTATTTTGAACATTTAATTTCGTCAGTAGAGTTTAATTTATAGAAACAAATATTGATTGATATAATCAATATTATTTCTATCTAAAGTAAAACTTATTTTGTTATTAAAACTATAAATATTTATAATATTAATGTCTACTGACTCAGAATATTGTATAACATTCTCCTTATCATCTGCTTGAAATATTTATTCTTATAACTTCTAGAAAGTCTTCTCACTCTTCAGGGATATGAGAGAATGATTGAATAATATTTTCGCTCTGTCTGTACATCGTTTTCTTGCTGCTCCATCATCATCATCATCATCAACTTTTACTTCACAAAAGGTTGAGGTAATTCCTTTACGTCCTGTTCTATTTTTTTAAATTAAAAATATACTGAGATATTTATGCTATATATATATATACATATATATATATATATATATATATATATATATATATATATATATATATATATATATATATATATATATATACACACAATCTGTAGGTAGTAAGCGGGAAATATTTGAACATACAGTACTAGCATTATCTGAAATATAATGAAATAACTTGGACAAGGCAAAGATCATTTAAATGGCATCCCCCCCCCCCCCCACAACACACGCCTTCTTTCACATACCGAGAGAAAGTAGGTCTGGTGGGGGTGCCGGACTCATTATTCATTTAACTTATTCAAATCTCAAAATGTTAAAAATAACTAGTGTAACAAGCTTTGAATATATATATAGAAATAAACTTTACGCAAAAAAAAAGAAAAAAAAAATAACCCTTTGTAACAGTCTACAAACCTCCGAGAACACTAGTATCTTTTTTGAAGAATTTGGTGCTTTCATTGATATGATCATCATAGAGAAAAACGAATTAGTTATCTGTGGAGACTTAGATTTTTGGAAGGATGACGCATCAAATCCTGACGCTTTGGCATTTAGTGAGTTACTAGAATCATATCGACTAGTGAATAATATCGGCTGGGAATACGTTGGACCTAGTTTTGAATGATGACATAAATAATATTGGATGTGATATAAATGTTGAAGAGAAATATACAAACTTCTTACGTTTAGTCTACCTTTACAGAAACATGCAATAGTAAAGAAAATAAACTTAAGACATAATTCCAATTTTCCTCCTACCGTATTTATTGAAGAAGTTACAAAGAAAATAAACGGTGCTATCAATATTCCCTGTGATCATGATGACCAACGTCTGTTGGGAGCTAATAAAGTCAGTAAAAGTGAATATGATACCATGTGCCCACCGATGGAAAAGACTGTAACTGTAAAAGGCCAATCTCCTTGGTTTGATGGAGAGACTTTAGCGAAAAAGACGGAAAAAAGATATAAAGAAAGAAAGTGCAATCGGTTAAAAGCTGAAAGTAAATGGGTAGAATACACAAACTGCTACATGTCAACATAACTACCTACTAAGAAAGAAAAAAAAGTGAATACGATAAGAGAAAGATCCTCGAAGCTGCAACAGACATAAATAAGTTATATAGTCTCCTAAATGGTATAATGGGAAATGTAAAATAAAAGAAGCTACCTGATGGATACAGTGACCAGGAACTAGCAAATAATTTTCTAGTATTCTATAAAAACAAAATTGAAAATATAACCAGTTCATTTGTAAATACTCAACATCAGATTAATGTTACACCTGACACAGACAAAATTAATAAGATTTAACAACATAACACAAGATGACATCACCAGGATTATCAAGAGAGCAAAGAAAACAAACTAAGCGATCGATCCTATGCCAATATCTGAAGTAATTAGAGAGAGAAACTTTTCTAGCCGAAATAACAATGAGAATAGCAAATGCAAGCATTAATGAATGTATGTTTCCCCAAATCTGAGGAAATTGCTATAGTCACACCAGCTCTGAAAAATGCTCTGTACTACCAGGAATTAAGCTCATATAGACCTATTTCGAATCTATCCTTTGATTCATAAGTGCTTAAATAAGTGATTCTTGAACAACAAGTCAGTCACTTAGAAGTAATAGGAGCTTTGCTTGACAACCAATTGATAACAGACAAGAAGATGACTTTTGCAAGCTTTGTAGGACATAAAAATCCTACGTTCCAGTATCTTCGGCAAATATAAAAAGTTGTAGAGACATCAAGGAAAAGAAAAAAATCACAAGAAAATACAAGTAGTTGGAACCGAAACATGTTAATAGAATTCTGAGACTCCGAAAATTCCAAGATACTTCTGAGCTTCCTCAAAGAAGATGAATTCCATCACGTTCCGTTTTTATTAAGGGGGAGAGAGAGAGAGAGAGAGAGGAGAGAGAGAGAGAGAGAGAGAGAGAGAGAGAGAGAGAGAGACCCTATATCAAGGGTTTTAATAATATGATCATATTTAAAGATTGATTAGGTTGCCTAGCGTCGCAACTACAAAGGTCATTGACACTAGGCGGCGTCATAACTGACAGGGTCACTGACGCCTCAAGGTAGAATGAAACGCAGTAAAGAAAAGAGTATTTAATCGTCATATCATATCCCTGAAGACAGAGAGAAATTTGGAACGTTCAAGTCAGAATAATTTTTTCAACTGATAATTTCGGATATTATTATGTAAATTATTATGAAATTCAAAGTCACTGAATTTTAATACGCTTATTTTTGGAATTAGAATTACTTTCACGATAAAAAAGCAAAAATATTTTTCTAAATGATTCCCAATTGTAATTTTAATGAATATTTAACTGGATCAAGTTGAAAATCTTATTTTCTTTACATTCCTCTAATTCCGCCTGAAGTCTCCCGGACGAGTTCTTCAAGATTTCCTTCGCTCGGAAGTGATTGATACAAGACTTCCTTCCCGACTTTGAACATTTAATTTCGTACAGTAGATTTTAATTCATAAGAGTAAATATTGATAGATATAATCAATATCATTTCTATCTAGAAGTAAAACCTATTTTGTTATTAAAACTATTAATACATATATTAATGTTTACTGACTCAAAATATTGTATAACATTCTCCTTATCATTTGCTTGAAATTCTTATTCTTGTATCTTCCTGAAAGTCGTCTCACTCTTCAGGGATATGAGAAAATGATTAAATAGAATTTTCGCTCTGTCTGTACATCGTTTTCTTGCTTCTCCATCATCATCATCATCAACTTTTACTCCACAAATGGTTGAGGTAATTCCTTCACGTTCTGTTCTATTTTTTTTTTTTTTTTAGAAATATACTAAGATATTTCTGCTGTGTATATACATATTTATATGTGTATATATATACATATAATATATATATATACATACACACAATCTGTAGGTAGTAAGACTATTCAAATTCAAGAATTGATAAACGAGAAATATTTGGACATACTAGCATTATCTGAAACATGGTTAAACAACTTGGACAAGGCAAAGATCACTGAAATGACCCCCCCCCCCACACACACATTCTTTCACATACCGAGAGAAGGTAAGTCTGGTGGGGGTGTCGGACTTCTTATTCATAAAAGTTACTCAAATCTCAAATTGTTAAAAAGAACTAGTATAACAAGCTTTCAATATATTGAAATAAACTTTACGCATAAAAAATGAAAAATATCCTTTTAACAGTCTACAAACCACCGAGAACAAACACTAGTATCTTTCTTGAAGAATTCGGTGCTTGCATCGAGATGATTATCATGGAGAAAAACGATTTAGTTATCTGTGGAAACTTCAATTTTTGGATGGATGACGCATCAAATCCCGACGCTTTGGCAATTAGTGAGTAATTAAAATCATATCGACTCGTGAATAATGTCGACTGTACAACTACTTAAAATGGGCATACGTTGGACCTAGTTTTGAGTGATGACATGAATAATACTGTATCTGATATAAATGTTGAAGAGAAAAGTACAAACTTATTACGTTTAGTCTACCTCTACAGAAACATGCAATAGTAAAGAAAATAAACTTTAAACATGAATCCAATTTTTCTCTTACCGTGTTTATTGAAAAAGTTTCAACGAAAATAAACGATGCTATCAACATTCCCTGTGATCAAGATGACCAACGTCTGTTGGGAGCTAAGTGTGTTAACTGTCTTACAACAACTTACAATAAAGTGAGTAAAAGTGAATATGATACCCTGTGCCCACCCATGGAAAAGACCAATCTCCTTGGTTTCATGGAGAGACTTGAAGAAAGAAAGTGGAATCGGTTGAAAGCTGATAGTACAAGGGTAGAATACAAAACTGATACGTGTCAATATAACTACCTACTAAGAAGGAAAAAAAGTGAATACGATAAGAGAAAGATCCTCGAAGCAGCAACAAACATAAATAAGTTATATTATGGTTCTGATAAAATCTTTAGTAAATACTTCCAATTAAAGACATATTATTATCAGTTATCGACTTAACGTTGCACATTCTTCCGAGATACGCTTTAATATCAGTGGTATGGCATTCTCCAGAGAAGGGTAATGGGTCACAAGGAGGGGGGGGGCGATGAGTAAACACGTAATAAATGAGTGCGTCCTCTTCCCAGGTGGATGTGGTGACTTCCTTTTCCTTTTTGTACTGATAACTGTCATTACCACACGTAACTGATTCTACATCTATTCGTTATTAAAGGACTTTCGATAAGTCCTGTTATAGATACTGGAAACATTTAGAATTGATCTCGTCAGAGTTTTGGTAGTCTTTTGGAAACGTCCCTACCTGGCGATGCCTTGGACGGGAGTTCGAGAAACGTTCAATCTCGATAGTTTGTCTGCAATCTCACCATCCTTGTAAGCTACGGATAGTGGTTTGGGGAAGCCTATAGGTCTACTTGCCGAGTCATCAGCAGCCATTGTCTGGCCTCCCTGGTCTGAGCTTAATTGAGACGAAGCTTGGACGCTGATCATATGTGCATATGGTCAGTCTTCTGATCATTCTCCTGCTAGGGCGTTGTCACTGTCCCTTGACTCTGCCATTCATGAGTCACCATTAAACCTTTAAATATGGTTACTGATACAGCTGTTTTGTTTGATTCTCTTGTTTTGCTTAATTCAATCATTTTAAGAGTTTTACATTTCCCGTAAAATAAAGTTTTTGGGTTCTTCTAAACCAAATAGAAAATAATAATGTTTTTGAAGGTAAGATTCTAATACATTTTGCAGGAGATAGAATTGCAGATACTTAAAATAGAGGTTTTGTTAGGAAACAAACTTGGACCTTTTTATTTGGATTCAAAGCTGGAAGATTCGCAACTATTTTTGTTCAAAGCGAAACGGAAAACTTTTCGTCTAGTTTCCTCCATTCTGATACTTTGATACTCTGGCTCGTTAAGCAAAACTTTGACAGAAATACTATGAATAGGTATATGTTCGAACTACTGTTTATGTATCATCTGAAGGAAAGAAAGTTCTTTAGATCGATGTATGATTACAATTGAATCCGAAACTTCATTGGGTTGCTTGTTCTCTTTCGAATAAAAGGTCAGGAAGGAGGAAGATGATCAACAGCAGGTCGAATCCTAAATAAATAGTTTTGTGAAGATAATCTTCCCTACGAAAACTAACCGAGGCCCTTTGCGTCAATAGGCATTTGAGACAATGATGATATAATTAAGAGCAAGTCTATCTCTCTCTCTCTATCTCTCTCTCTCTCCTCTCTCTCTCTCTCTCTCTCTCTCTCTATATATATATATACATATATATATATATATATATATATATATATATATATATATATATATATATACACACATATATTTATATATATATATATATATATATATATATAGATATAGATATATATATATATATATATATATATATATATATAGAGAGAGAGAGAGAGAGAGAGAGAGAGAGAGAGAGAGAGAGAGAGAGAGAGAGAGAGAGAGAGATACATACACACACACACACACACACATATATATATATATATATATATATATATATATATATATACACACACATTCCGGTCATGCTCAGCGGCAGTGCAAGATGCATAATCACTTAATCTCTCCCCGTTCCTCGGGTGGTGAGGAAAGGGAGTAGTCATAGCCTGGTGGTATTCCGAGAGAAATGGGGGAGGGGTGGGAAGGGTTGAATCGGAGTGTGCATATTATTATTATTATTATTATTATTATTATTATTACTATTATTATTATTATTATTATTATTATTACTTGCTAAGCTACAACCCTAGTTGGAAAAGCAGGATGCTATAAGCCCAGGGGCCCAACAGGGAAAATAGCCCAGAGAGGAAAGGAAATAAAGAAAAATAACATATTCTAAGTACAGTAACAACATTAAAATAAATATTTCCTATAAAAACTACAAAAACTTTAACAAAACAAGAGCAAGAGAAACTAGATAGAAGTGTGCCCGAGTGTACCCTCAAGCAAGAGAACTCTAACCCAAGACAGTGGAAGACCATGGTACAGAGGCTATGGCACTACCCAAGACTAGAGCACAATGGTTTGATCTTGGAGTGTCCTTCTCCTAGAAGAGCTGCTTACCATAGCTGAAGAGTCTCTTCTACCCTTACCAAGAGGATAGTAGCCACTGAACAATTACAATACAGTAGTTAACCCCTTGGGTGAAGAAGAATATCTAAATATTTAGCCACCACTGTTGACGGGTCAGGTATACCAGCTATGAAATAGATGAAAAAAAAAAAAAAAAAAAAAAACACTATTTCTGGTTACTCAACAAACACGATCGAATGTAAATCTCTTTGTAAACGCCATCTGTCGTGCCCTTGAAATGGATTAGCACAGATGCACGACAGTCAGACGGTAAACTGACTTGCCAGTGAACCCTTAAGGAAACCTTTGCAGCATCAAATTGTATTTCGATTGACTTATTCCGAAATGAGACTGAAATGGAAGGTGAAATGTCTCCCCTTTCGTTTCGTCATCATTCAAAGCATTCTGCAATCGAGTTTCTACAAGAAATAAGTCCGACGTCGCACTCTACTCAACAATAACAGAATACTGCTGAACTTCTTAATGAATATGGAAATGAGCCATCTAGAGTTCGAGAGTCTAATAGGGTTCAGGAACTATTAGATGTATATTATTGAAGTGTAAGCGATCCGTTAATATTGACGACTAAATATCTACATAGATAAGCACAGTCACGCATCCCTCTCTCACCAGGGTACGACTAGTCTCTTTCTCCCATTCCCATCATCTACGCCTATTGATGCAAAGGGCCTCGGTGAAATTTCGCCAGTCGTCTCTATCTTGAGCTTCTAAAACAATACTTCTCCATTCATCATCACCTACTTCACGCTTCATAATCCTCAGCCATGTAGCCCTGGATCTTCCAACTATTCGAGTGCCTTGTGGAGCCCAGATAAAAGTTTGGTTAACTAATCTCTCCTGGGGAGTGCCATTTAATTCCCCATGTCCTTTTGAGGGCTTTGTTCTCAAAACTACAAAATCTGTCATACCACGCCTTTCTATCTGTTATATAAGGGAGATCAGAAAAAATTAAATCTCCTTATACATTCTTGCGAGAAACCTTTGCCTAACCATTTATGCTTTAGAGATACCTTCAAATTTGAAGTCTACTGTACAAGACCATAAATATAATTGACCAAAACAAATGGTAGACAAGTGACTATAAATGATACTTGCAATCTTTAAACAAAAACAACATATTCTACAAACATACAAACACATCTTTTATCATGTATAACCACATCTCCGATAACCCTGTGGAGCAGATAATTAATTACCTTCTTCATTAGGTGGCTTTGAGGAAACTATTCCCCAAGTCCCCAAGGCGGGGACACTCGACCAACAAATGCCCCAACACCAAAGGACAATAATAGTCTTCGCACAATGGTTGGACTACCAAACTATTCAACATACTTGGACAAACTTCAGTGGCCAATCTTCAAACGATGTAAGGCAGTCTCCCTTGTACTTGATATATTATAACGTGTTGATTCGGTAGTTTCCAGCATATTCTGGTTGTGGTAGCCAATTGGAAACGTCCCTGCCTGGTCATCTACCGGACTGGGGTTCGAGACATGCTCAAACTCGATAGTTACTTGTAGTGTCTAAAACCCTAAGGATGGAGGTTTGGGAGAGCTTACAGGTCTACCTGATGAGTCATCAGCAGCCATTGCCTAGCCTTCCCTAGTCCTACCTTGGGTTGAGGGTTTGAGGGCTGATCTTATGCATGTATGATCCGCGCCCAAGGGCCCCTCCATCAAACTAGTACCGAAGGGGACTAGTAATGGCTGCCAATGACTCAGCATACAGAGCTACCAAACAAACCCTCCTTAGCTCACAATGATGGCGAGAATGCAAATCGCCTATGGGTTATTTCTCTAACATAAAAAAAAACTCGTTTTACGAAAGATCACAACTACAGTACAACATAAATCATTGAGAAATTTTCACAATGCTGCTGCTATTCCAAAAATCCATATTACTAAACTGCGAGCATAAGGTTTGTAAAGTTAATGACTCGAAGTAACTGGAAAATTAATCAAGAAAAAAAGTTGATAATGGGGCGGTAGGCTGCGAATGTTTTTGTCAAGACATATGATCACATGGCGTGCGGTTCGTTATCTCATGATGAGAATACATACCATGGCGATTAATGGCGACGTTTATTGTTATTACATCGTAATTAAATCGCAATGAGTTAATTCATTACCACTACGACAGCCGCGGACTTAATAGCATCCGTGTGTTACTCGGGCATAATAGATCCCGTACAAGACCAGCAACTCAGGATATTTATAATGGTCTTCAGAAGATGAGAGTAAGAAAACAAAGAAGAAAATTATAGGTTTGTGGACAATCAATGGTTCTTTATATTTTTTCAACTTAGAACACCCATTGAAAATGGTTTGATTTCAAAATGCAGAATTTCAACTTATGATATCAGGTCACCCGGGTGTGGCGCGAAGCTGATATGGATTTAACGGCATTATACTGTAAGGTATAATAAATAAGGCTACTGATGCAGAAACAGATTCAAAACTTGCACAATCGTGGGGGATTGGAACCTCGATAAACCTTTTCCATGGCGTATTACGTGTGATAATGCACACGGATAAAAAGCTCGCAAAAATATGATTAAAAAACTAATTTGTGAATATCTTGTCTTTGAATATGATACAAACCTCATTTAAAATTAATCTCATATTAATCAATAAGAAAAAGAAATCAGAACCGAACAGTGAACAAAATCTTACTTCCAATGAATTTCCTTTGACACGAAAATCAAGTCATTTCCTTAACAAGTAAGTTTCGTCATTCAGGAATAACACTAAAGCTGACCTGGGTCCTTGCTGAATCTGATTCCCCACAAGACCATAACAATGCACTTAATCAATCGCCTTCAAATACTACAATTCGCTTCAACTGCGCAACTTTAGGCCACGCCTACCTTCACCCACTTATTACTCTTTTACACATTCCCCTTTTCATTTGTATCCCAAAACAGTTCTTTATTAGAATATGAATTTTTGTTCTCTTTTCTTTCTGCCACTATACACAAGTGGTCTCCTCTCCTCAAAAGGTAGACCTCGCCTTTCTATCATTATTCTCCTCCCTTCCCAGGTTCCTTTCTCTCAAAGTTTATTTTGCTCGATCTATATAAATTAATCTCTTTCCTTTATTCACATATTTTTCCTCTTTTCTCTTTTTCCCTCTCTTACCTTTCTATAGTCTCAACATTTTCAAACTGTGCTTATTATTATTATTATTATTATTATTATTATTATTATTATTATTATTATTATTATTATTCCAATTGGACACTAATAATAGAAAAATGCAAAAAGTAAACTTTATCATATTCCCCTTATCACATCCCGGTGTTCTAGCATCAAAACTAATTCTTGCCTTTCCCTTCCACTTTCATCTTATTCTCGACTCCCTCCAACGTCTCAGGCATTTGCATGTAATTATGTGCAAGTGGCCCTGAAAGCAATGACGTCTCATATCAATCAATCTCCTGATCTTTTCAAAAGAAATTCCTTTCCTCACTGGGCTATTTTCCCTGTTGGAGCCTTTGGGCTTAATGCATTCAGCTTTTTCAAATAGGGGTTTAGCTCAGAAATAATAATAATAATAATAATAATAATAATAATAATAATAATAATAATAATAATAATAAGGGTGATTTTGTCCCATGTTTTCACCTGCTCCTTATAAAATCTTCATGAAGTCAATAATCTCTGTAGTTATAACAAAAGAGAGAGAGAGAGAGAGAGAGAGAGAGAGAGAGAGAGAGAGAGAGAGAGAGAGAGAGAGAGAGAGAGAGAGAGAGAGAGAGAGAGAGAGAGAGAGAGAGAGAGAATTTCAAAAGGTCGGGAATTTTAGGAAATAATAGTGAATTCGCAACCCCTAATAAATGACATTTTCTAGAACTGCACCCCTATGTATAAAGGAAACAAAAACAGAATAAATAAAGATGAATTCTCATTTTGGTTACCTTGACTTCTAACAGACAGCCTTCTCTCCCTCGCCTTAGAAATCGTTACCATCACATACCTGCAACGAAAATTTCCAAATTACCAAAATATAAGAGAGATGTAATAAATATTCTATTCTACACACCCAATCACTCAATATCAACAATGCATTTAACTCCAGAATCAGGAAACTTCACGAAAATGAGTTTTCTGCAGTTCAGTGTCATTTGGGAAAAGTCGTTCTCTTCCAGAACTCCATAAAAAAGGAATAGTGAAAATATGTCCGGTTTCTTCATCGAAAAGCTTCTTGATGTATAGAGGGCATTGACATAAAAGAATATTAAAAAAATACACTAATATACTTGTCAACATAGATTATAGCTAATGGGTTATGAGCTCCGGACGCTAAACCAACTGTGATAATGGGTCCTCGCATGAAGCATCTTTTTTTATGCATTGTTTCACACATTTCTGTACTTATGTTCATGCAACATGCTACAGAATTAATTATGCCTGTCATTTATAAGGTATGCATTATAAAAAGCAATTAGCATTAATTACTTTTTTCATAATTAATGCTAATTGCTTTTTTTCCAGGATATTTTTCAATTTCTATATAGTATACATTATAAACAATAGACAATCTATTAATGTTCTCTATGTATCACTACAAAAAACAATACGACAATCCCGCCGTTAAAGAAACCTCACGTTCGGTTACAGTATACTTTATAAAAAGTTAATATTCAGAAAAAGCAATTAATAATAATTATAAAATAATGTACTCTATGTATAACTACAAAAACAAATGTAACACCCGGTTACTATAAATACCAACTGAAGTCTTAGACAACGCAAGAAAGTAACAACCCGGACAAATTCTTCTTATATTCTTCTTCCTCGTAACGCCTCCCTGGATAGCCTTAACGGACCTCCAACTGGGGCCGTCATCCAGTTAACTATCATTACTTCACTCTCATCGTTAGATTCACGAACCACCAACTCCGATTTCCTCGGGAGATTTTTCTTCGGATATCTCTTACCTATTTTTTTTTTTTTAATCCAGACTTCTCTTACTCATCTTTTCCTCAGATTTCTGTTACTCATCTTTCCCTTATATTTCTCTAATCCATTTTTACTCATCATTTCCTCAAATTATTCTTACTCATTTTCTCCTCAGATTTCTCTTACTTATCTTTTCCTCAGATTTCTCTTACTCATTTCTCCTCAGATTTCTTTTACCCATCATTTCCTAACATTTCTCTTACTCGTCTTTTCCTTATATTTGTCTTATCTTTTCCACAGATTTCTCTACTCATCTTTTTTTAGGTTTCTTCTCCCAGATAATATTTATCTATTAATAATTTTTTGGCTTCTTTTTGCGCTAACTGGAAACGATTCCAACAAAAAGTTTCGTTTATTTTGTAGTCTTATTTTATTTTTGTAGAAGGATTCTTAAAATAAACTACAACATAAAACTCATTGACCCAAAAATACCGAATCATGTATTTCAATGTTATCTCTGAATATAGGTCACATTTCTTTACAATTCCCTTCACGATCTACTTTACACTTGTGCGTTCGTTTGTGGGTCTGGTTCTTAACGAAATCTCACAATAAGAGTTGAATTTCACTCAGTGCTTGATATTACTATCAAATTAACACAAATATTTTTCCTTATGAAAAGCAGAACATTTCCTGTATCATACAAAATCTCGTTGACCAAACATATGTACGTATGACGTCGGCCCTTTTTTAAGTTAATTTACTAAATTACAACTAAGAAACATCTTAAATAACTAGATGTCAAGTAAACACAGACTTGACACAAAACATTTCTTTCTTATATAATGCTGCTGATACTACTATCAATAAATATTAAAGAATAAAACATCTCTTTCAAATACACACATTATATGTTGAACACATGATCTAAAATAACTGAGTGTTCTCCTCTCTCTCTCTCTCTCTCTCTCTCTCTCTCTCTCTCTCTCTCTCTCTCTCTCTCTCTCTCTCTCTCTCTCTCTCTCTCTCTCTCTCTCCCAAAATATCCCTTTGATCTCCCTGCATGTCACCGTTGATTAAAGATGCGCATGATTCCAAAAATAGAAAGATGATCTGTACTAAATGAAGTCGTTTCATCCTAGGATTTTTAATCATCCCTGTCCCAATATTTCAGAGCCAGCTGGAAAATCTATACGTTGTTATAAGTATTCCAGAAATTATGTCAAAGCAAACATGAATTCGCGCGAGAGAAATTTTAATCATTACTATTGTAATTTGTTTATGGTATTATTCATTATAATGAGGATTTTTAGGAAAATAGTAAGAACATTCATCACAACTCTAATTGTGCCCATGGCAGCTTTGATGTTTCTTCTCTTATAATTTCTATATCTCACTGTGCTTATAGACTTTGGGTTATATAGATTTACTCCTTAATCCCATACATTACTTCTTTGTTCATAAATTTAATTTTCCGTATAATTCTCAACTCTTTGCTTTTGTATTTAAATTGTCGTTGCATATTTTTGAAAAAGTAGGTGAGGTTACTATAAATTTTCCCACCATCTTTCATTATGAATAAATGAATATTCCCCCGAAATCATTCCAATTGTTCCTTAAGAAGTGCACACGCAGAGCTGACGAGGAGGACAACGTGACAATCCTTCCCTCCAACTTATCTAACTCTTATCTATTAGAAAAGAAATATTGTCCTTCCGGGATTCCTAATTAAGGTTCTGTTGACAGAGAAAGAAAGAAAGAGAGGAGAGAGAAAGCCAATGGAAGGATTAATCGCTCCCAGCAGTGCTCGAGAAATGGATCAGAAGAAGCCTTGAAAGTTCATGGGAGCACAATCTGAGTCTAAGCGATCCTCCAGAAGACTTAATGATTTAAAGTATTTTGAAAAGAATAAATTGATTACACGATTGAATACCGAATTCAAAAGATCTTCCTTATCACATTAAAATAATTTTTCATTTAGTCCCTACCAATAGAATAGGCCCTTTCTGAGTGGGGATACCTTAACGTGATGAAAGGCTTTGCGTGTCGTTATGATCAGCAAAGCTGTACTGGTCATGGCCACTCAAACTAGGTTGGTTTGCAGTGAGCGATATGACTAAAATCTCTCATCATCATCAATCAGCAGTGAGCAGCGGGGTGATTATAATGGTCAAACCTCAGACATGAATATGGACAGGATTTTGTCCTGTACTAGATTAGAAATGGCTCAATTGTTGTTGCTGTTGTAATAAAATAAGACATCTTTAATTACTATATAACAGAGTTGATGGAGAAATATTTAATTACACAAAACATTGCATAGCCTTCTGAGCTACACGAACTTCGATACAATTTAATAAGAATTCGACCAGTTCCTCACGCTATCTCACTTTTCTAATTTCACGTAGACCTTTCATATCTCCAAAACTGGAAACCAGAAAAAGACAACATATTTAAGAAACCAAGATGTAAAGAAAACTAAGAGATGATTAAATTTAAAGACTTAAAGGCTACTCAAGAATAGCAGAGCAAAGGGGAAATGACAATGCCCTAGCAAGCAGGACTACTTCCAAGAGAGTGCCTCATCAATACATATGATCACACCCAAGCTGGGATCAGCGAGGGCCAGGCAATGGCTGCTGAAGAGTCAGCAGGTAGACCTATAGGTCCCCAAACCACCCACCGTTAGCTCACATGGATGTTGAGGTTACAAACACTACAAGAAACTATCGAGCTTGAGCGTAACTCTAGCCTCAGTCCGGCCGATCACCTGACAGAGACGTTTCCATTAGGCCGTCACAACCCATGGGAGGACTGAAATAGCAAAGACCTGCTAATACTGAGGGAGGAAAATATAAGTTCAAAGTTGAAAAGGGGCTGAATTAACGATCAATGGGGAGCAGAGGGGCGACCTAACGAACAAAGTTCTCACATGACAAATCTAAGGTAAAAACGCTTAATTCGCCGAATTGTTCATAAACGACGCCCCCCTTGGGCGGTACATTATATCTAATTGGGCGCTGTGCGTCATTCTTGTTTGGTGTTGGGAAAGAAGCAGCAGCTCAAATTCAAAGGCTCCTGGCTGGAGGGATTATCTTTTAGTAGAAGTAATTTTTTTATTTCATTTCTTTTTTACGTACAATTCATACATATCCTTTTACCTGTCTTGAAATGTCAGTATAGAAATTCTGCAATATGACGGTATACAAACATGTCTCCCCTATGTAATTCTTCTTCTTCTTTAGATTGCCCGGAGCTTCTCTCCGGACAGGGGCTTTTTGACGGTGCGTCTAGCCCCTAGGTGGTTTCCCCGGCGGGTAGGTGTGGTGGTTGACGATCAGCGGGGCCTGGAGGTATATTTTTTCTTTTCCCTAGTTTGGGGCGAAAAGAGAGGTTTTATAGTGGTAAGGGAAAGGCTGTATAGTAGAGAGTCCCAGTGAGTAGGAGAGTCTGGGAGAGGAAAGGAGGGTTTTCAGTGGGAGAAGAAAGAAGCAGTTTTAAGTGTAAGTACTTATGGCTGCTTGCAAAGGTCAATTAGATTTCGCAACCTGTTGCGAGCTTGCTCAGCCCAAGGGCCAGCACTGATTAAGCCCCTGGCTGGCCATGGGCGGCGTCAAGGGATTTTACTTATAGAAATGCCTGCTTTAGGCAGGCAAGGTCAAGAAACCAAGTGTTTAGGCCTGTTTAGGGCCAAAGTGATGAGATTAAGCTCAAAGGTGAAAGATTAAAGAGTTTAGTCCCAGTGAGTTAGAGAGACTGGGAGAGGAGGGAAGGGTTCTCGGTGGGAGGGGAAAGAAGCAGTTTTAGGCATAAGTGCTTATTGCTGCTTGCCTGGTGTCACTGGGTATGGCTCTGGCATGCCAGGGACAGAGTCGAAAGGATTTTTCTTATATGAATACCTGCTTTAAGCACGCAGGGTCAAGAGACCCAGTGTTTAGGTCCTGTTGAGGGCTAAAGAGTTGAGATGAAGTTTTAAGGGTGAAATATTATAGAACTTGGTCCCAGTGAGTTAGAGGGGCTGGGAGAAGAGGGGAGTGATTTGCGTTAGAGGGCAAAAAAGGGCGGAGGAAAGCCTTAACCAAGGAGAGAAGGCTAAGGGTGGTTGAGAGTTGATATCTGTATAAGCTGGGAGAGACTGTCTTCTTACCTAGGTGGGGGGTAAGATCGCAGAAAACCTGCAAGCGTCTCTATGTTTTTGAGAATGTGGGCAGTCACATGTTCTGCAGTATGCGGCACTCCTTGGCCGAGGTTTTGAAGAGGTACGAATCTAGTTACACACACACACACACACACACACATATATATATATATATATATATATATATATATATATATATATATATATATATATATATATATATATGTTTTTGTTTCCGTTCTCTCCCCGTCCCTCGGGTAGAGCAGAAAGGAAGTAGTCATAACTTGGTGAGAGTGGGTACCACGAGAGGTAATCTACAATCTTTGCGGGCGTGTGCATGCATGCGCATATCTATCTAAATATTTAGTAATATTTTTTTGACGGCAGGGTACACTAGTGTGTGTGTGCATGTATGTATGTATGTATGTATGTATGTATATATATATATATATATATATATATATATATATATATATATATATATATATATATATCAAAAATTTTAAACAATTTTTATTTTTCCTAACATACTCACCGAGAACTACTTTCTATAGGAGTCACTTGGTGACCTCTCAATCTCGACCAAGATTTTCCCGCGTTACCCCCCTATCCCGCTCCATATAGTTTCTACCCCCGCCGCCAGGATACGCCCTGAGGGCAGGATCAGGGCAGGTCACTGCCTTCCCGGGTCAGCATCCTCATTAAGTTCGACGTTTAGCCCCACTCGGCAATGGAAGAATGGCACTCGGGGACGGACGGGAGGGCCATTACCCGAAAGTAGTTCTCGGTGAGTATGTTAGGAAAAATAAAAATTGTTTAAAATTTTTTATTTGTTCCGACACAATATACTCACCGAGAACTACTTTCTATAGGAGACTTACACCTTAGGAGGCGGGAGAGCCATTCTGCCACTTGGTCTGGCACATAGTGCCTGGAGGGCTAAGGAATGCGGGGCTTATCAGAGACCGGATAGAGGGTAACTGCGGAACCTTACACTTATTATTTTAAGACTCACCTCTTAACATCTTCTCTACTGAATCTTCTCCTGAAGAAGTAGGGACGAGTCTATTCACCGTTGGGGACGTCTTCTAGCCTGCCGCTACACAGCTTGAAGGGCGGCAATGACTGTCCCAATGGAGAATCCATCCAAAGACTTTCTTGAATAGTCTTTGAGATAGTGGGCAGTGAAGGTCGACTGGTGCGACCAAGTGCCGGCCTGTAGGATCTGTCCCACTGCCATGTTTCTCTCAAAGGCCAAGGAAGTGCTCAGGCCTCTGATGTCATGGGGGTGGGGAGTGCCTGGCACTGCCACCTTGTCCTCTTCATAAGTCCTAGTGATGACTTGTCTCAGCCAGAAGGAAATAGTGTTCTTGGAGACTTGCTTCTTATTAACACCTGAGGAGACGAAGAGGTTCTTGGCACCTGGGCGGAGATGAGCTGTCCTTTCCAGGTACTTCCTGAGCATCCTGACTGGGCATAACTTCAGGTCTTCCGTATTGCCTGTCTTGGGAATGGCCGGAATTGAGAAACCTTCAAACCTCGGGTCCCAGACTACTGGGTTCTGAGTCTTCGCTACAAAGGAGGGTACGAACTTGAAGGATACCTCCCTCCACCCTTTGGAGTGTGCCACGTCGTAGGACAGACCATGGATCTCACCTACTCTCTTAGCTGAAGCCAAGGCTAGCAAGAAGACTGTCTTGAGGGTGAGGTCTTTGTCCCCGATATCTTTGAGGGGTTCAAAGGGAGGACGACACAGCATTTTCAGAACCTTGGCCAGGTCCCATCTGGGCACTCTCCTGGCTTGAGGAGGACAGGACTGCTCGAAACTTCTAATCAGCATCGCTATGTGTCTCGAGGTCCCCAGGTCGATGCCTTTCAGGAGAAAGACTTGGCCTAAGGCTGCCCGTACTCCTTTAATAGCTGGGATTGACATCCCTATTTCATCCCTAAGGTACACGAGAAAGTCAGCTATGTCAGGGACCGAAGCTTTAAGAGGTCTTATGTGTTTTGCCGAGCACCACTTCATAAAGGCGGCCCACTTCGCCTGGTAGACCACGGTAGAGGATTTTCTTAGGTATAGGGACATCCTCTTAGCTGTGGAGGAGGAGTACCCCTCCTTCTTCCGGAGCCACTCGATAGTCTCCAGGCGTGAAGGCGAAGAGAGAGAGGGTTGTCGTGGAACTTGAGGAAGTGAGGTTGACTCAGCAGATCTGGCCTGGGGGGCAGAGGCCAAGGCGGATGGCTTGCCAGGTCTTTTAGATCCGCGAACCACTCTCTCTCCGGCCACCAGGGCGCTACCAAAGTCATCCTTAGGTTTTGGGAGGCTCTTACTCTGTTGAGCACCTGCCTTAACAGCGTGAAGGGGGGAAAGGCATATACGTCCAGGTTGTCCCACTTGTGCTGGAAGGCGTCTTCTAGGGCTGCTCCTTCGTCTGGTACCGGGGAGCAATAGACCGGTAGCTTGGCGTTGAGCTTTATTGCGAAGAGGTCCATCACCGGGGAGCCCCAGCGTTGAACGATGAGTCTGGCCACTTCCGGGTGTAGGGACCACTCCGTCCCTACTATCTGACCCATTCTGCTGAGGCCGTCGGGTAGCACGTTTCTTTTCCCGGGGATGAACCTTGCTAGAAGTACCACCTGGTGCTCGTCCGCCCAATGCAGGATGTTTATGGTGAGGTCGCACAGTTCTTTCGACCTCATGCCACCTTGCTTCTTTATGTAGGCTACCACCGTGGCGTTGTCGCACATTAGGGCCACGGTGTTTCCCTTCAACCGACTTGCAAAGTGCAGACATGCCTTCTGTACTGCTTTTAGCTCCAGGACGTTGATGTGGAGATGTCTTTCGGTCTCCGACCAGGTACCGCTTGCTGTTTCCTCCCGCAGGTGGGCTCCCCACCCTAGGCTGGAGGCGTCTGTGAACAGGAGAAACTCGGGGGGACAGGACCCGAGGGGCATCCCTTTGAGGGAGTTCGACTGGCATCGCCACCATTCTAAGGCTGCTCTCGTGTCCGGAAGGACCGGAATCAACGCTTTCTGAGAGCCTGTCTGGGACCATAGGACCTTGAGGTTCCATTGTACGGGTCTGAGCCGTATCTTCCCTTGGGGAACCAGTTTCTCTAATGAGACCAGGTGACCTATCAGCCTTTGCCAGTCTTTCCCCCTCCTGGAATGCTCCGACAGGAACGGCTGAATGATGTTGATGAGGTTCTGTATCCTGTCTTCCGAGGGGAAGGCCTTCCCCTGCACGGTGTCCAACGTCATACCCAAGTACCCCATTCTGTTGGATGGAGTTAGGTTCGATTTTTCCAGGTTGATAATGATTCCCAGACTCCTGCAGAATTGGAGGAGGTCCTTCCCTTGCTCTTCCAAGAGGGCCTTTGAGCTGGAAAGGAGCAACCAGTCGTCCAGGTATCTGATGAGACGGATACCCCGTTCGTGAGCCCATACTGAGACCGTCGCGAAGACCCTCGTGAACACTTGAGGGGCCGTCGACAGGCCGAAGCAGAGGGTCCTGAACTGCAGGATCTGGGAGCCCCATTTTACCCGGAGGAACTTCCGACTCGATGGGTGGACCGGGATCTGGAAATACGCGTCCTTGAGGTCGATCGTCATCATGAATTCCTTCTCCCTCAAGGACATCAGGACGGATTTTGGGGTGTCCATCTTGAAGTTCGTCTTCTTGACGAACTTGTTGAGGGCCGACAGGTCTATCACTGGTCTCCACCCCCCCGTTGCTTTCTCCACCAGGAACAGGCGGCTGTAGAAGCCTGGCCCTGGGAGAAGGACCTCTTCCATGGCTCCCTTCTCTAACATGGAGGAAACTTCTTTTTGAAGGGTGGCCCTTTTCAACGGGTCCCTGGGAGCCAACCATTCTGTCCGGGTGGCTGGAATAAGAGGAGCAAACTTTACCCCTGCACGTGGAACAAAGGGAATGAGGGTTCACTTCTGGCTTAGAGAGGAAAGCCCCACACGACTTTCCGGCTCTAGGACCAGGGCAACGACGCACATGCTCCATCGTTCGCACACGAAGGGCCAACACTATCGAGTTACAAGAACACTGGATATACGCAAGGGGGACGTACTGAAAACACTTGCGAATAACGCACTACGCAGAAAAAACACAAGTCCCCACACTGGAAACACGTGGAATCACAACGCGCCAAAGGATCGAGAGAGCGAGATGTTTTACATCTCACGACCAAGAACCTAATGAGGATGCTGACCCGGGAAGGCAGTGACCTGCCCTGATCCTGCCCTCAGGGCGTATCATGGCGGCGGGGGTAGAAACTATATGGAGCGGGATAGGGGGGTAACGCGGGAAAATCTTGGTCGAGATTGAGAGGTCACCAAGTGACTCCTATAGAAAGTAGTTCTCGGTGAGTATATTGTGTCGGAACAAATATATATTAAACGCCCAAGTTGTTACAAGCTGCAATACTCCAAGAAATCTACGAAAGGTTCATGTTGCAATAAATTAAATTAAAACGACCAAAGTCAATTTGCGTATTGGTAATTTTATATCGTTCACAATTATTATATGGCCAAGACCTTGAAGAGTTTAATAAGCTACCTGAGTGAGTCCTAAGTATCCTTATCGTCTCAAGATAAGAGTGTTGTAAAGCAACTGAAAAATATTAAATTTTAGTTACATTGGTGACCTTGAATCTGAATTCCATAATGCAAACCTTTCTTTTATGTAACGACTGAAAAACCTTTTTCCTTTAAGCATGAAAGCGCTACCCGAACGTGGTTTGAATCTCGCCTTATCTAATGAGTATTGCTAACGATAAAAGAAACGTTCTTTTATGAAACACTTATAGGCTTTCTACAAATTCACCTCTCATTCAATATTACATTCGTGTTCTTCGTTTCCCAAAAAGACGTATCTAGAATATTATAGAGCCTTCAGGCTACACTTGTACCATTGGAAATATTATTTTTAATCTCGAGCAAGAATAAGTTGTAAATAAAATATTTAAATACTTTTAAAAAAAGAAATTGAAATTTATTTCGCAATGTGAAATATAAAGAACTTTTCAAAAGTTTTTCAATAGGTAACACGACTCCTTTTCAGGAAATTGTAGCAGCTATCATATTTTATAAAATTATTCTTTCACGAAATCTTCAATATAATACAATCGCGATTTAATCCTTTTATTAGTATAAAAACAAACGACTGTATGAAGGGGACCCAAGAAAAGCATCTTTGAAAATAGCAACATTCACGATCCAAAAGATGATGAAAGTAAAACCCTAAAAGATACACAATTATTCATACATAGACTAAAATACAGACTCCTTTCATGGGTGGGTTAGTGGGCGGGTAACCTCCCACAATGCAAGATTAAACTTTTACAGGGAAAATCTATCCAAAATCAGAAAATGCCTTCTCATTTTTGGGGGTGTAATTGTAGAGTGTACTGGCCTAGTGTGTTTCTCAAAAGTAAAATTGCAATCAAAACTTACACCTCTTTTCAATGTTATTTTGTTTTTAGTTTTCAATTACATCTTTAATCATACGAATGTGTACATGGAATTTCAAATATGACGCATCTATTTATGTACTCATATTTATCTACAATAAAAAAAAATCCTTCATAAAAATTCAATATACATATTGCATTCAGTTCATTAACTCTCTCTCTCTCTCTCTCTCTCTCTCTCTCTCTCTCTCTCTCTCTCTCTCTCTCTCTCTCTCTCATACACTAAACTAAGCATAATATCTTGAAATGCAGACAAGAAAATTGGAGCATTAGAGCCTAAAACCAAAAGCGAGTTAACTCTCCATGAAATCTTAAAAAGCAAAATGCTTTACTTTTATTACTCTAAGCCTTTTAAGCAGACAGGCATCAAAAGCTCAATGAATTAAATAAGTTTTCAAACTCAGGAGAGAGAGAGAGAGAGAGAGAGAGAGAGAGAGAGAGAGAGAGAGAGAGAGAGAGAGAGAGAGAGAGAGAGAGAGAGAGAGCCTTACCTTATTGCCTTATTTTTTGTTTGGGTTCCCCCAGGTCCCTCAGTGTGAGGCACCTCGTATATCCACCAGAGAGTTGCTAATACATCTTCCAGTGTATTTTGCATCTTCCAGTCTTGGATGGTCTGGGATGCATCTTAGGTATTTATCGAGCTGATTTTTAAAAGCATCTACGCTCACTCCTGATATGTTTCTTAGATGAGCTGGCAGCACATTAAATAGTCGCTGCATTATCGATGCTGGTGCGTTGTGGATTAATGTCCTGTGCGCCTTTCTCAGTTTACCTGGAATGCTTTTTGGCACTATTAATCTACCTCGGCTTGCTCTTTCTGATACTTTAAGCTCCATGATGTTTTCAGCAATTCCTTCTATTTGCTTCCATGCTTGTATTATCATGTAGCGTTCTCTTCTCCTTTCTAGACTGTATAGTTTTAAAAATTGCAGTCTTTCCCAGTAATCAAGGTCCTTAACTTCTTCTATTCTAGCAGTATAGGACCTTTGTACACTCTCTATTTGCGCAATATCCTTTTGGTAGTGTGGGTACCATATCACATTGCAGTACTCGAGTGTACTACGCACATAAGTTTTGTAAAGCATAATCATGTGTTCAGCTTTTCTTGTTTTAAAGTGTCTGAATAACATTCCCATTTTTGCTTTACATTTAGCCAACAGTGTTGCTATTTGGTCGTTGCATAACATATTCCTATTTAAAATTACACCAAGGTCTTTAATTGCTTCCTTGTTTGTGATTGTCTCATTATTAGGTCCCTTGTATGCATACACCATTCCTTCTCTGTTTCCATAATTTATTGATTCAAATTTATCGGAGTTAAATACCATCCTATTTATCTCCGCCCATTCATATATTTTGTTTAGATCTCTTTGTAGTGAGTTCCTATCTTCATCACAAGTAATTTCTCTACTTATTCTTGTGTCATCGGCGAAACTTCTCACTACGGAGTTTTCAACATCACAGTCTATGTCTGAGATCATAATAACAAATAGCAGTGCAGCTAATACCGTACCTTGGGGCACACCAGATATTACCTGGGCTTCATCTGATTTCTCGTCATTTGCAACCACTATCTGTTTTCTGTTTTGCAGGAATTCTTTTACCCATTTTCCTATCTTTCCCACAATATTATGCTTTCTCATTTTTTTCTCCAATATGTTATGGTCTACCTTGTCAAAGGCTTTTGCAAAATCTAGATAGATCACATCTGTGTCTTTTTCATATATCATATTATTGTATATGTTTTCATAGTGAGCTATCAGTTGGGTCTGTGTACTTTTTCCAGGTACGAAACCGTGTTGACCCATATTAAACAAATTATTTTTGACCAAATGGTTCATTATTTTCTTTTTTATTACCCTCTCATACACTTTCATAATATGTGATGTTAGACTAACAGGTCTATAATTGCTTGCCTCTAGTCTTGATCCACTTTTGAAGATAGGGGTTATATAAGCTAATTTATGTTTAACATATATCTCGCTCATATCTATACTCTGTCTTAGCAGTATTGCAAGTGGCTTCGCGATAGTGTTTGCAGTTTTTTTTAACAAAATCGCTGGAACTCCATCTGGTCCGGCTGCCGATCCATTTTTAATTTCGTTTATAGCCGTGACAATATCTGCTTCATTAATATCTATATCCGTTAGATATTCAACATTTTCTTCTCTCATTTCTGTTTCATTATTCTCATTCGCAATTCTTGGCGTGAACTCACTCTTATATTTTTCTGCTAATATGTTGCATATTTCCTTTTTTTCATTCGTTAGCCGTCCTTCAATTCTTAGAGGGCCTATTTCTATTCTCCTTTTATTCATCTTTTTTGCATAGGAGTAAAGTACTTTGGGGTTTCTTTTTATATTTTGAAGTGTCCTTTCTTCTAAGTCCCTTTTTTCATTTTCTTTCGACTGTATAATCTTTTGTTCTGCATTTTCTATCTTACATTTTATTTCCCTCATTTTCCACACATTTTTTCTTTTGCAAGATTTTTCTTCCACTTTTTAATTTTCTGAAATAAGATCCTTCTGTCTCTTGGTATGCACGTCTTTTGTTTAGTTTTTTTTCGGTACATATTTTTCAACAATTTTCTCCAGTATTTTGTACAGTATATCCGTATTTACCTGTATATTATCACTTATAAATACATTTTTCCATTCTTTATCCAGTTCTTCATTTATTTCTGACCATTTTATATTCTTACTGTAAAAGTTATATTTTCCATATCCTTCCCAAAGTTTTGTGTTTTTATTAATTCTGTGATCACTTGCTTTGGAATGAACTATCAATTCTATGACATTGTGGTCTGAAATTCCCGTGTTATACACTATTATTTCTTTAACATAATTCACCTCATTCACAAATACTAGATCTAGGACATTTTCCTTTCTTGTTGGAATGTGGTTTATTTGTTGCATATTATGTTCTAATAGCATATCTTGAAGCTTTTCAAATTGCCTCTTATCTTCTGGGCTACTATTACTATCTTTTTTATATGTATACATACAACCACTTTCTTCTATCCGTTCTTTCCAATCCACGAAAGGAAAGTTAAAATCTCCGGATAGGAGTATATTCCAGTCTTTATGGTTTCTACATATACCATCTATTTTTTCTATTATTATGTCAAACTCCTTAGTGTTTGGGGGTCTGTAAACTACAATATTCATTAGTTTTTCAAATTCAAATTCTACCGCAATCAATTCACATTCTGTGTTGCTGTATTTTTCACATACTTTTCCTTGATTTATGTCTCTTCCATATATTGCGGTTCCCCCTTGATTCCTATTTTTTCTGTCTGATCTATAAGTTTGGAAACCCTTTATCTGGTCATCACTGCCAGTCTCTTGGGAATACCATGTTTCACTTATATTTAATATATCTATTTTTTCAATTTGGGTTAGTTCTTCTAAGAACTCTATTTTCCTTTTAGAGTTACTCGTGACTAAACCCTGTGCATTCATTACTATTATGGTTTGTGTTTCATCCCCATTATTTAATATTGGTAATAATATGGATTCTCCCATGCTTCCTTCCTGTTCTGATATGATGTTCTTTTCTTCATTTCCCGGAATTCTGCCATTAAAAAATCCAACTTTTCTATTATATTTGCTCTTTCGCCTTCATATTTATTTGTGTGTGTATACCTGCAACTGTCCCCATATCTGCACCAACCCCTGGCATTATAGATGC
>NC_090727.1:89476500-89481500 GCF_036898095.1 Palaemon carinicauda | reverse complement strand
GAATACTCTGCCAATGTAATGAGATTTTTCATATTTAGTTCAATGGAATACTGTAAGTTTTATCCGAAATGAAATACGATCCATACACAAAAGGCTGTTTAAATTGTTCCTACTTTTATAAAACAGGTGGAAATCCAGTGGAATCCTTCAAGCTAAAATGACTGCAAAGTCCATACTCTAAACAAGTAGCTTAGTAAGTTCACAAGTCCAGGATCCTGAGCAGGTCCATGGACCATGTCGGCAGTGACTGTCAATATACATCCGCGTTTTGTGTGTGTGTGTGTGTGTGTGTGTGTTATTCTTTCATCGCATGAGTTATAGCTAAGTCATATATCTCAAAATATTAGCGACATTCCCTACGTCTACTCCTTCAACATGCAATGACTTTGTATTAAAAAAAATATTTAAAGACAAAACCCCAACATACTCCATATTATTGATCCTTTGCGTTATATTCTTATAAACGTAAATAAGCTAATATACCGAATAAATCAAATCAAATGGAACTGTACTAATACATTTCTCATCGAGGTTCTAAATGTTTTCAGCAGCCGTAATTACAAGCTTTATACGGCATCAAATTTCAAAGGGTAACCAAGCATGGTAAATGAACGCTTGTGTGTGTGTGTGTGTGTGTGTGTGTGTGTGTGTGTGTGTGTGAAGACTTGCATTTGTTAGATTTCCATTTCAGATGAAATTTCAGTTAGAGCCAAAGAAACGCAGCTAAGACCCTTAGGTAATGCCTACAGTGAACCATGGGGTGTGTGCTGACAGCCCTGACCACCTTACGAGCTATATTCAAGTAAAAATTTATATAGAAATTAGTGTACGCGACCTGTCAAGAATGACAGCTAAATATTTCGATAGATTCGCAGACACAGACTAACCCCCCCGCCCCCACCGATATGACTACTCCCCTCCTCCCTACACGAGGGACGGGGAGAGTTCAGCGTGATCGGGGGAAAAAATATATACATATATTCCTATATACCTTGCCAGACACTTGCTCTTCAAACAAACAGAACATTTTTGTAAGTCAAAAACGATAATGACCTCTGAGACTTACAGAGGAATGAAATTACATAATTGGTATTTTCCTTTTGTGCTTTTTTATAAAATAAGTTTCTCAATGATCCCGACAACAAAGATTGGCAAGCAGGAGCATTTCTTTAAATGTTATAATTAAAGTCAACAGTCTAGACATAAGGTAATTTAATATTTTGTTAAACACTTTGTTAATAAGAAGCAAACATAGCACAACAGAGTTTCATGACTGGGATAACTTTGATCAGCTGGTGTCTGATGTTTAAGGAGCTGGATTAGTTCACAGCACAGTTGGAATCAAAATGCAGGGTTTTGGATTTTGGAAACATGATGCCTGGAAATCAGTCACTCATCTGTCCAAATCTATTCCTGATACCCAACAAAGAAAAAGCAGAGTAGATTCAAAAGTCCACATTAAGAGTCAGCACCAGAGTTACCACCAGAGAAAACTGTCAAAACCAACCCTCATGAAGCCCTCAAAATATGCTAAAAATTACAGCATCAAAGCTAGATTTACAAGATTTTCTTTTTTTTCAAAATTATTGCTCGTCATATGCACTTTGAGAATTAATTCATTCCTGCTGTATGGGGATCTGTGTCTATTACAGGCAATACTCCAACCTGTAACTGGGTATCACCAAATGATTAATGCAGCATTTACAGACCTCAAAACATTTAAAGAATGTTTGAAGCGCAGCCAAGAAGCATCAGCAGAATACACAATTACAACATTTGATCTTGGTGTTTGCATGAAAAACTTCCCTCTAATATGGATATATATATATATATATATATATATATATATATACAGTATATACATACACATATATATATACATATACCAGGAGGACGTAATATTAGGGAGTCCCTCTCCTTACCACAAGGCGTACGCCTGAGAATATAAAGAAGCTGAGGAGATACAAGGATTCTTCTAGGATACACCAAGGTCTACAGACTTTGGGAAACACATTGACTAAAGCGATCGCCTTCAATGAAAATTTAATTTTTATAAATACATATACATACAGACACACACACATATATGTATATATATTTATATATGTGTATATATACATGCATATATACACACACGCTGACACATACATTTATATATATATATATATATATATATATATATATATATATATATATATATATATATACATACTTTATATATATGTGTGTGTTTATATATCCATATATACACACACGCAGACACATTTATATATATATAGATATGTGTGTATATATATATATATATATATATATATATATATATATATATATATCTATATATATATATATCTATATATATATATATCTATCTATCTATCTATCTATCTATCTATATATATATATATATATATATATATATACTACGCCTACTGATGCAAAGGGCCTCGGTTAGATTTCACCAGTCGTCTCAATCTTGAGCTGAAATCATCTACTTCAAAAATTATATAAATAAATAGATAAACCAACCGAAAATCCTCAAAATAATATCACAGAAGTGTATTAAATGACCATATACATTTATATTTTTATTCTTCTTCCCCGAAGTCGCCATAAAGTAAGGTGAATTCTTTGCTAAACGTGGCAATGGATTCGCCCCTTGCCTCCATCATAAAAGCTGAAGAACAAACTCAAGCTAGAGCTACGAAGGAATCGTAGACAAATCTTCACGCTCTTTTCCAAGTCTTCGTTTATTATTCATTCATTCCCTACTAATTCCGTCTATCTTCATTTAAAATTTTCTATATATTTGTGAAGACAATGACGGAAATATTTGAAGACTATAGCAATCCCAAACACTGCTCCTCGATTCGTGTTGAAGATGTGAAATCTTCCAAATTTCTTCAGCGGAAAGGATGATTCTTAAGCTGAAACGAATTTGTAATCTTGAAAGATTTCCCACTTTTCTTTCGTTTATTTTGCTAATTTTAAGGAGTTCTATTAGAATGGAGAGAGAGAGAGAGAGAGAGAGAGAGAGAGAGAGAGAGAGAGAGAGAGAGATATGTATGCGTCAAAAATACGCAATTCTTCTCTGAAGACTTTGAGAATACCTCTACAGCTCTAGAAACTGCATTCTCTTATGAAGACTTCTTCGGCCTTTTTTTCTTCTTACGTCGGAAAAAAGAAACTCGGATCTTTATCTTATCCTTCCATACTCTCTACTTTTGCAGAGTTTCCACCTTATTCTGCAAAATCTTCATTTTTGGTTAGTCAACATAATGGACTTTATTTATTTTAAATTCACTCTCTCCTAAACTGATCAACGACTTATCATTAGTTCTTTTGGTATTCTTTCAATCTTCTCTCCCGTTCTCATTTCTGTCTCCCTCTTCTTCCCGTATTTTCTGTTGGAATACTTTCAAATAAATCAACTTTTAGTCTTCAACATTCTTCTTGTTTTGCTTTTCCAGACTACCTTCCAGGTTCCACTTGTCATTGCTCCCTTCTTCACAATGTATTTTTCCTTTTCTAGCATTTCTGCTCGGAGACAAAGAAAAATTTGTAGCCGACATGGCTCTGCCATGAACTATTTCAGATCCTGAAGACTTTTTGATTTCGAAAAGGCTTCATGAGCATTTTATTAAAACTAAGCCTCATACAGGAACTCTATAGTGTTGGGCCAACGGAGCTCTCCCCTTCCCACTGGAGGGGGAGGGGGCTCCCCCGCTCTCGCTGGCGCGGGGAAGGGCTCTCCCGCTCTCGCTGGCGCGGGGAAAGAGTCCCCCGCTCTCGCTAGCACGGGGAAAGAGTCCCCCGCTCTCGCTGGCGCGGGGAGGGGCTCCCCCGCTCTCGCTGGGGCGGGGAAGGGGCTCCCCCGCTCTCGCTGGCGTGGGGAGGGACCCCCCACTCTCGCTGGCGCGGGGAGGGACCCCCCGCTCTCGCTGGCGCGGGGAGGAGCTCCCTCCCTCTCGCTGGCGCGGGGAGGGTTCCCCCGCTCTCGCTGGGGGGGGAGGGGGGAGTGGCTCTCCCGCTCTCGCTGGCGCGGGGAAAGCTCCCCGCTCTTGCTGGCGCTGGGAGGGTCTCCTGCTATTCGTTGGCGCGGGGAGAGGCTCCCCGTATTCGCTGCCGCAGGGAGGGGCTCCCTCTCTTGCTGGTGCGTTGAGTCACTACCCCGCTCCTGCTGGTGTGCTGAGGCCACCCCGACTTTGCAAGTTACTACAGCTATAAATATGTACAGAGACAATGCAACGTTCGTTTACTATGTGGAGCTTTTTGGTTTAAAATCATCCATTCATTGAGATACTGACGTTATAGAGTCATTAGGTCTTTTAACTACCCAGACACACTATATTGGATCCCCCACTGTGGTTACGGCTCATTTTTCCTTTGCCGTCACAGACACCGAATAATCTGACGTATTCTTTCTTCATTCTCATATGTCCTCATACACCTAATAACACTGATATTACCATACATTTCTTCTTTGCTCGAAGGGTTATCAGCTGCACCGTAATTGTTCAGTAGTTAATTTACAGTTGGTAAGGTTAGAAGTCTCTCTTTAGTTACGGTATGCACCTCTTCTAGAAATAAAACACTTCAAAATCAAACCATTATTCTCGGGTCTTGGTTAGTGCCATAGCCTCTGTACCATGGTCGATCATTTTCTTGGGTTAGAGCTCTCTTGGTTGAGGGTACACTCCGGCACACTATTCTATGTGCTTTCTTATTTCCTTTCCTCACTGGGCTATTTTTGCTGTAAGGGTCCTTGGGTTTATAGCACCCTGATTTTGCTACTAGGATTTTATTTGAGCAAATAATAATAATAATAAAATACTGTTGACGTATATTTCCAGAGAAAATCGAAATATTACCTATAAATAAAATAGAACTCCAATTACAGCTACCTTCACACGAGACACCTTAAAATTTGGTTATTCATATCCTGGAACAAGAAAGATGACTATTCGCATCACAGCGAGACGTGAACTCCTGCCTGTGAGATA
>NC_090727.1:89469000-89471500 GCF_036898095.1 Palaemon carinicauda | reverse complement strand
TTCAGCTATCAGGCGTCCCCTTAGCTTCCAGTGAAGAGTACCGAAATTAAAGAAGCTAACTGTACAATGATGAGAGAGAGAGAGAGAGAGAGAGAGAGAGAGAGAGAGAGAATTATTAAACAGAAAAAAAACAGTATGAAATAATAAAATGCTTTAGTCCCTAGCGCTTTCGTACATTTTAAAACACACTTCTTCAGGGTACAATTGTACACTGAAGAAGTGTGTATTATAATGTAACAAAGCTATGTAATAATGCATTTTATAATTCCATACTGGCTTTTGCTAATAAATATACATATATCTATCTATCTATCTATCAATCTATATATATATATATATATATATATATATATATATACAGTATATATATATATATATATATATATATATATATATATATATATATATATATAGTACAATTGTATATAAATATATATACATATATAAATATATATATATATATATATATATATATATATATATATATATATATATACATATATAAATATATATATACATATATATATATGATAAATTTAGCACATTTTTACGTGTTTTTCATATTCAAATAAGCCATATATATTTTTGATATATTAATGTCTGGATTCTCTTAACGACCTCGGGATCAGAGCCCCAGGCGAAATCACACAAAGACAAGAGCTTGGCTCCGGCCGGGAATCGAACCCTGGTCGGCAAGCTTATATAGACAGTGACTAACCCACTTAGCCACGTGGGTTAGTCACTGTCTATATAAGCTTGCCGACCAGGGTTCGATTCCCGGCCGGAGCCAAGCTCTTGTCTTTGTGTGATTTCGCCTGGGGCTCTGATCCCGAGGTCGTTAAGAGAATCCAGACATTAATATATCAAAAATATATATGGCTTATTTGAATATATATATATATATATATATATATATATATATATATATATATATATATACACACACACATATATATATATATATATATATATATATATATATATATATATATTATATATATATGAATATATACACACACCACACATCAACAAATATCATCAACTAAGAAGGCCCAGCGAAGTGACAAAACCATCATGAAGTGTCGTGACTGTCAACTCCAAAATCCCAACTATTCAACAGTCAAGTGCCCTCGGTGTCTCCCAGATAGTCAGGAGGACAGAGAGGCAGAAGCATCATATAATGCCAACAAAACTAATCTACATAATAGGACTTATGGATAAAAGATGAGCTTAATAATCCAAATAATAAATAAAAAACATGCAAATACTATAGTAATGGGTTAATGAGGTGCTGTTGTTTTTTTCAGTTTTTGAATCAATGCTTTAAAATTCTTTACACTCAAAAGTTTTAAACCAATAACATTTCTATCAGGGTGATAGATTAATAAGTGATCAATTACTCTCAACTAAATACAATGTAATGAACGCCATCGGTGAACCAACATCTCAAAAATGAAAGGCAGATAGATGCCAAACTTCTCAAAAATATGTCACAGATATCCAATAACTATTAATTCCGTAATTTGCATTTAATATTTAACCTCTAAAGTATGAGTTTTCCGTTTTATAAGGAAAGTTGGTGAGGAGAATATATAATATAACCAAAATTACCTACAAAATGTGTGGACGCCTGGATTTTTTTTTTTTCCAGAAATATAAAATAGAATCCAGACTCTTGTACAGGAAAAGCTATAGAGAAATTTGTGACATTTACCGCCAACATATTTAATTAGGAAGGGTTTCCCCATCTTAGGTCATGTACCCCTAGTGGTACATGTGTACTCTTTGAGTGGGTACATTCAACCTGAGGAAATAATCAGTACTGCGCAATACATGATGTAATCTGCAATCGGTTTTAATGATAAAATTATATAACAATATCAATTTCATTCTTTCTCTTTTTCATCCTCAGTCTTAGGGCTAAACAGGATTCTATAAAAAATGGCCAAGGGGAACAGAAGAACATAAAGGTTACGAACTCCTGTAGTAAGTCTATTCTCCAACAAATTCCTAAGGACACTTATTCTATCTACCTGTAACTGCCAACGATATCTTGTAATGTTAACAAAAGAAAAGTCTGAGATAGGCAGTTCGGTAAAACGTTATCATTAGTAAGGCACCGCATAGTGTTACATACACCGAAATGCTGTTTACATTCCTTTTTTTAATCCCTCATTCTCTCTTGCCCTCAATCGTTTTTAAATAAGCTCATTATCCTGATGAATAAAGTCCACTTACATTCCCCTTTGCCTTTCTGTTAGTAACTAACAGCCATCTCGCGACAAGTGAATTTAGCTTCGGTCCTCAACCCCGCCTAGTAAATAGGTACTAAAAAATAATAGAGAAATTAACAAATATTATTTCTAAAGCGGACTTGACAGAAAAACTCATCTCAGGTTTGATCTTAAGATGAAAGCAAAAACAAAGCAAAATTCTCGCTTGTGAAATTCAACCTAATTTTAAACCTTCCTTTACGAGAAATTATCGTTCAGATATTTTC
>NC_090727.1:89418229-89468500 GCF_036898095.1 Palaemon carinicauda | reverse complement strand
CATTTCCAGAAATCTAAAATCACTGGCTACATCACCACTCGCACCTACTGCAAAAGCCTCTACTATATTTACAACGCTCCAGAAGTTTAAATTCACTGCTAGATCTTTACTCAGAGAGCCTCTATAACGTTTATAACATTTCCAGAAATCTAAAATCACTGGCTACATCACCACTCGCACCTACTGCAAAGCCTCTACTATATTTACAACGCTCCAGAAGTTTAAATTCACTGCTAGATCTTTACTCAGAGAGCCTCTATAACGTTTATAACATTTCCAGAAATCTAAAATCACTGGCTACATCACCACTCTCGCACCTACTGCAAAGCCTCTACTATATTTACAACGCTCCAGAAGTTTAAATTCACTGCTAGATCTTTACTCACAGAGCCCTCTATAACGTTTATAACATTTCCAGAAATCTAAAGTTACTGGCTACATCACCACCCCATCCGCTGACATTAGAATACAATTAACTTTTAGTATTACTTATGAGACAAAAGTCTTATACTATCACCAATCTGCACTGGCTAGTATGGTGATAAAAAACTGGCCAAACCCCATACGTGAATTGACATGTCTGAGGCTTTTTTTCCTGCAGTGGACTAGAAATAGATGCCTTTGTTGTTGTCGTTGTTGTTGTTGTTGTTGTTGTTGTTGTTGTTGTTGTTGTATATATCAAGCAAGCTTTCGTGCAGGGATCAAGTGAATAAAAGGTTGACGAAGATGATTCTAGAATCAGGTTAGAGGGAGAGAGACACGGAGTGAGTTTTTGCACATAAACTATTGTATTTTTATTTTAGATGGGATTTTTAAAGATACTCTTTAAAACATCTGGTTTCCTATTTCATATATTTTCCAAAATGTTAAGGAGAAATTGTTTAATAGTGTAATAAAATATTGTACTTTTGTTTTAGATATGATTTTTAAAAGACACTCTTAAAAAAACCTTTGGTTTCCTATTTCATACATTAATGTGTGAAATGAGAAATTGTTTGATAGTGTGATAAAATATTGCATTTTTGTTCTAGATATGATTTATAAAGATACTCTTAAAAAACCTTTGGTTTCCTATTACATAAAATTTCCAAATGTGTTTAGGAAAATTTGTTTAATAGTGTAATAGAATATCGTATTTTTGTTTTAGATGTGATTTTTAAAGATATTGTTAAATAACACATCTGGTTTCCTATTTTGTAAATTTTCCAAATGTATTAAGGAGAAATTATTTGATAGTGTAGTCTCCCATGTTTAATCAGTATAATGTAAACGTGTTGAGATTAATCAAAGTATATTACTTCAAACGACAAGATGTTTGTTTTGGAAAATTCATTACAAATATTGAAATGTTTGAGAAGAAACATGACGATATTATACTTGAATCATTTCACAATTCTTACCAGTAGTTAGGTAACATATCTTTTCGTAAAGTATATTTTATTTTTGATTCTGAGAGCCATGAGAATAAATAAAATTCAGGATTTTTATTGTGACAAGTGTTGCAAGAGGATTTCAGAATGCATGCAATTTTGAGTTCCTAATGATTCTTCCTTTTAATTTTCTTAGATACTGATGATTCTAATATAAAATAAGCAAGTTAGTCAGAAAACAAAAGGGATTTTCTTTTTTAACAAATAGACATAATTCAAGTAAAAGTGTTCGTATTTCCATTCCCATATTATTATTATTATTATTATTATTATTATTATTATTATTATTATTATTATTAGATAAGCTACAACCCTAGTTGGAAAAAAAAAGATGTTATAAGCCCAAGGTCTTCGATAAGGAAAAATAGGCCCAGTGAGGAAAGGAAATAAGGAAATGAATAAACGACATGAGAAGTTATGAACAATTAAAATAAAATATTCTAAAAACCGTGACATCAAAACAAATTTTTCATATATAAATTATAAAAAACTTATGCCTGCCTACTCTCACGCTAATGTGGGGCGGTCTTCTGAAGTTCAAAGAAGGTGAACAAAGGTGCGATAGAAATGTCCAACCAGATATCTATTACATAGAAAGGACCCTTGCCTATGATTACCATCTGTGCCCCTTTCCTAATGAAGCCAGTCACTATCACAAAGATTATGCTATATCCACCTGATCATCGCTCTTTCAATGACAACAATGAATGTACAGTAAGACACAAGAGTCCTTGGCTAACATCGCTCTGAAGAAGTGCATCCTGTCACACCCTTACTTCATGGAAAATAAACGAGAGCAGACCGAGGTGGTTGGCTGGAGGTAAACAGAAGATCTCGCCGCCCAGGAAAGGTGTGGCTGGGTGTACTTCATCAAAGCAAGGTGTACCAGGAATACATGTAACCAACTATACATTAGAAAATAGATAAACAGCTCTAATCTGCCAGTTCAATCGTTGTCGTTTAAGTTTAATATGTGAAGAACTTTGCATCACCAAGAGATTAATATGTGAAGAACTTTGCATCACAAGAGATTAATATGTGAAGAACTTTGCATCACAAGAGATTAGTGCATGTGTTACATAAAAATGAGAGATGACGCTAAGGACTCAGAACAGCTTTCCGTTGTCAAATTGACATAACATCACATTTTTCTCGAAAGAATTATTCTCTTACAGATGTTTATTTAATAGAATGAAGACATTGATCGTCGCATTACAAATGCCGGTATCAGGCTTCCGTAGTTTTCCAAATATTAAGCCTAAACAAAAGAGTCCCACAGACCATTGCAAACCAGAAGACTTAACACTTAAGCCATGGCGATCGGTAAGAGAGATGGAACTTAACCACTCCCAATGGCTAGCATTGAAATCACCAACATAACGGTGAGAATAAAATATACTCGCACCTAATACATACCTCGTTCTTCCGTCATGTCGTATTTTACCTACTTGATTCGGAACAGGATTTGTATTTTACCCACTAGATTCGGAACAGGATTATAGATTAGATTTTTCTGCTCTGGCCATTACCTATCAGACTCGTATACATAAATTACTTAATTACTGTTACATGTTTCAAAACGCATCATCTGCTTCTTGCACGGCCTATTGGCCATTGATTAGAAAAAAAATGAACAATTAGGCTACTATTACTAAGATTTCATACTCTGGCTTCAATGGACACAATCTCTGTATACACAAAATACATGTGAAAATAGAAATAAAATCGTCAAAATTGTATTCCCTCTAATCAGAGGTAAACCGAAAAACCCACCTAACTATTGCACAATAAATGAATATAAAAAAATAGTCCAAAGAAATAGTCAAATATGAATGAAACAGGTTCAGAGGGAAATAAAAAATTAACAATTTAACCATTCCCACCAGTCTTATTAACTTCACGTCGATATGGTAAATGAAAACAGGCATTGCTTGAATGTGTATTCTATTTTGATTTAACACAGTTTATATATATATATATATATATATATATATATATATATATATATATATATATATATATATATATATATATATGTGTGTGTGTGTGTGTGTGTGTGTGTGTGTGTGTGTACGTAAATGGTATTACACAAGGAACGTTAAATGTCAAAATTAAAGATTAATTAGGTTTTATTTTTACTGAACCTTTAATCTCTACCATTTACTATCGACATGCAAACAGTTTCGCCTTACCTGCATTCTCTCGACTGAATGACAATCACGGACAGTTGACACGTACCTGCAATAAAGGAAAAGCCATTTTAGATAGGAAAATGTGCTGATGATAAAGCCTCTAATGTTCAGTAACGTTAGATAATATAATTTAAACATTTATTTCCACCAGCAGGCTTCACTTAATATAATCTCGTTAAAAACCCTGACAATTGGGAAAGAATCTACCTGAATTTGTGACAGGACTGGTGTTGAAATGCTTTCACCCTTAATCTTTTTATGCTGACTTTGTTATTTACAGGCTAATCAATTGCCCATTCAAAAGCGGCAAAGGGAAAAAAAAAGGAAAAGAAAAAAAATCTTTTACTACACCTGATTCGAGCGCATCACCTAGAAGTTAATCTGGTCACTAAATAAATTAATAATCTTTTTTCTAACCATCCGCTGAAACTTTTCAAGCCAAAACTTGACAAAATGTTCCATAAGACTATGACGAAATATTACCAGCGACAAATAAATCAATAAAAAATAAAAAGAGCTTTTAAGAAAAAATTTTGCTTATTAATCAACAGAGTTGGATTTTAAATCATTCGTTGCAAGTGTACAGTAGGCAGCAATACTGGTGATAATTTGTTATTTTTGCTTCAAACAACGTTTTTCTTAAGTTGCCACTTAATATTAAATCTTATATTTCACTTGGTAAACATGTGTATGTATGAGACAACGTTGGTCATTTGTTATGGATAATTTTATCATTGAATAATGTTAGATCGTTTAAAAAAGAAAACATTCCCTGCTAAAATGATATTTCAGAACAAAAATTGTTACTGTAGCACGAATCCTTTTGTCAACTTGACCGGCAAGAGTCAGTGAGACTAGTCTTTGACCGACTGTCAAAGCAGAGCGCTATAGTCTAATGATAACATTTTATGCATTTGGGATATGATTTCGAAGTTATTACTCATATTTGATTATATCAGCTAAAAACAGATATTTAATTTTTGTAGATAGAAATATATATAATATGATTACTGAAAGTCCCTATCGAATAATAGAAACTAAAAATATTCGTTCTATGAACGCAAAAATCATTCTGGCTAAAATCTATACAATTCATTTTAGAAATCCTGCCAAGGAATAAATTACACAATTTGGAAAATAAAATAAAATTCAAGAGATGATCTTAAATCTTGGAGCATATTGGGAATTTCTTTATATTTACCCTATCGCTTCACATCAGCTGTCAGATGTGAAATGCCGGAACAATTTTATACCTAAAACTACGGTCTCAAAACAAGAGATAATTTGAGTCTTTCTCAAACAAATATTAGCCTACAATATGCGTTTAACCATACATACACACACATGTATATATATATATATATATATATATATATATATATATATATATATATATATATATGTATGTATGTATGTATGTATGTATGTATGTATGTATGTATGTATATATATATATATATATATATATATATATATACATACATACATACATATATATATATATATATATATATATATATATATATATAAATCGTATATATATATAAATTATATATACATATATATATAATGTGTGTATATATATGTATATATACATATATGTTATATATATATATATATATATATATATATATATATATATATATATATATATATATATATATATATATATTATTTCAAATAAGCCATATATATTAATACATTAAAGTCTGGATTCTCTTAACGACCTCGTGGCGGAGTGGTATGGTCACTGGCATACAGATATCCTGGCGAGGGTTCAAATCCCCGCCGGTCCGATATCATAGTCTTTGGGCGGTTCCGCCTGGGGCTCTGATCCCGAGGTCGTTAAGAGAATCCAGACTTTAATGTACTAATATATATGGCTTATTTGAAATATGAAAGAAACACGTTTAAATGTGCAAAAATTTATCATATATATACATATATTATATATATATATATATATATATATATATATATATATATATGCATATATATATATATATATATATATACACACACATTATATATATATATATATATATATATATATATATATATATATATATATATATATATATATATATATATATATATATATATATATGTGTGTGTGTGTGTGTGTGTGTGTGTGTGTATATATATGATTTATATATAAATACAATTTATATATATATAAATATATATATATATAGATATATATATATATATATATATATATATATATATATATATATATATATATATATATACATACACAATGCTCCCAGCTTCCCCAACCAACACAAGAAGTTTTCAAGCTGACCGTCAGGATGAATGTCAGACAATTGTCAAAAGGCAAATTCTAAGTACATAGAAGAATTCATTAGTTTTATAAATATATAAATATATATATATATATATATATATATATATATATATATATATATATATATATATATATATACATATATATATATATATGTAATGATGTATACAAACACAAACACACTCATAATGAAAATGAGTGTATGGATTCCCCATATCCACACACTCATTTCCATTATGAGAGAGAGAGAGAGAGAGAGAGAGAGAGAGAGAGAGAGAGAGAGAGAGAGAGAGAGAGAGACTGACATCTTATCAGTAACACTCCCATTGTAAGCTACATGTTGCTCTTAAAAAGCAACCTAAGAAGAATTTTGTTTAAGATAAATCTATAAATTCATCTAAAAATATTAACATACTTGTCCAAATCCTTTCAATCAATTCAGGCAAACAGACAGAATAACAATTCTGACGCAGTGCTTTAAAAACATCCAAGTATTTCCCCTGGTTTGCCCTTTGCGAAAGATGCCGTAAATTATGAAACATTCTCCATAGGCATATATGATATTTGACCAAGTTTCTACATTAAAAATTCAGCCAGCCAACGTCATGGTTGAATGCCAATTTCTATGCTAATTAAAGTTTGATTGACTTGCTCCATTCTCACGAGCCAAAAGTAACTAAGTACTAATAGAGACAATATCAACAAAGTCCACAATTCTCGTACTCAGAAATGACTTTCCATATTAATGATGACATCAAGCCTTAAGACCGCATCACCCCCCCCCCCCCCCTCAAGTACAAGCAGTTACACAATGCATGTCAAGAACAGAAACATACTTTAAAGTGTGTTTTCATTTGCCCCAATGACCTTTTAGCTTTTAGCATCTCCATTTCCTCACACGCGTTGGAGACGCTCATCAATACACCAATGTAAGGGAAGGTTCACTCGGATCTCATGGGTTGGGGTTCCAATGACACAAGGAAGGGGGAGGTTCTTCGTTCATTTCCATAACATATTCATTGCTGGCAGAGGAAAGCGTGTCCAATAAAAAAAAATCAGGTCACTTTGACAACAAAAACCAGTAATTTTTCTGATAAAATCGGCCAGTAGATTCAAAATTTAAACACTCTTGGTAATCATAAAATATGTAAATCGTGTGAAATTTTAGGAAAGTTTTAAAAGAGCAAAATTTTAAATAAATATTACTTCCACTTTGCCATATTCAATAGTTTTCATCACTTAATAAACTGTATGTTTGTATCAATTTCCAACTTAAAACCACTCCAATTCTACAACATATTGACAGTAATGTGCTCATCTGTTCCTTCTCGCCTGCTTCGAGATTCGAACGCAGATCCTCTAGCATCCCACATAACAACGCCAGGAGAGAGAGAGAGAGAGAGAGAGAGAGAGAGAGAGAGAGAGAGAGAGAGAGAGAGAGAGAGAGAGAGAGAGACTTTAATACCTAAATGCGGACGTTACAGGTTGCTATTGAATTTTAGGTATTGAACAAAGCCATTGATATTTATTGAAAAACAATACACAAGTAAATTTGTGTGATTTGCTTCCAAACAAGATTTATAATCAAAACAAACACAAACAAATCGGAAGAGCTTTTTTTCTGCAGTATATTTCTTATCTTTCTGTACACTAAAATTTATAGAGATTAATAGAAAACGTAAAAAAGAACTCAAAAATTTCACAAGAACTTTAGAGACCAAATGTGAGCATCCAAAATAGGAACTAACAAATTTCAAACCTGTTTGGGTCATAGATAAAAAACTTAATATATTTCATATCTTTCTGTACACTAAAATCTTTAAATATTTGTAAGAAACATAAAACATAAATCACAACTCTCAAGGGAAATTTAGAGACCAAATGTGAGCATCCAATAAGGTACTAATAAATTTCAAACCGATTTGGGCCGGACAGAAAAAACTTTTCTATCTTAATATATTCCATACCTTCTTGAGCACTAATTTCTTTTTTTGGATATTAATACGAAACAAAAAACTCACAATTTCAGGGAAACTTTAAAGACTTGTGAGCATCCAATAAGGAACTAACAAATTTAAAATGATTTGTGTCGAACAAACAAACAAAAATCGGAGTGCGTCATAAATCTTGTTTTCCACATTTTTTTCTTCCCACTAATCAGTAAATTGATCTGTTGACATCAACACCCAATTCTTCTCGTCCTTGAAGTCCAATTAATATTGCCATTGACGTCAATATTTGGATGTGAATTCATCAAAAAAATTCTAGCTATCGGAATTATTTGAGAGGCTGATATATCATAAGGGGCTTTTATATACGAATGAAATTCTAGAATTTATTATAGAGAGATATATACATAAATAGAAATACATCATATACGCGTATACCTGTATTTATATACATTATAAATAATATATATATACATATATACACATACTGTATATACATACACACATACACACACACACACACTATATATATATATATATATATATATATATATATATATATATATATATATATATACATATAAGATATTCATGAATATATATAAATTTATATACATACACACATATTCATATATATATATATATATATATATATATATATATATATATATATATATATATATATATACATATATACATATATATATATATATATATATATATATATATATATATATATATATATATATATACATATATACACACACATTTATATATATATCATAATAGTGGCCTATTCTTAGTATTTACTTTGAAATCGAACAAGTATATCAAATCCTACTTATTACCCCATTACAGAAACGAAATCACGACGTATACAAGTTATCATATCTGGAATATAACTATAAACTGGAATGAATATTGAAGAGGATACATTAATCTGGCAATAAAGACACCAACTTCCTATTGATATGTTGTGCTATGAATTGTCAACATTATTTTGAGAAAAAAACTTCAATGGTAACAGATAAGATATAATTAGAATATGAGGATTCTAAAACACGATGATATCGATTATGTTGATAGAAATTTTCATTACCATTCCCTTTACTGAATTAGGGAATTGCGACCTTGTTTCTATTCATAACATGAAATGAAGACAGCAGTTACGGAGGCTTCGAGATATAAGTCACTTTACAATACTCGAAAATCATTTCCAATATCATTATTTAAACATGCTGAAAAAAAAAAAAAAAAAAAAAACTTATTGACAAGAAGTATGATACCTATGATCTAATATTCACCCCCGATATATATATATATATATATATATATATATATATATATATATATATATATATATATATATATATATAGGTATATGTATATATATTCACCGAAGTTGACGGACATCCACTTCGAAATTTAGAGGAGACGGAAAGATGGATGGATGGATGAATGGATAGAAGGATAGGTCAATCTCTATACATTCAAGGGAGTTTAACTGGGAGCAAAGAAATCTACATAACAACTACTTTCTTTGTCTAATGACAAGAGTGAACACCATACGAATAAATATGAAAGAAATTAAAATTACTGATGCAATTTGGACACATTAAGAACCCTGACTTACGAATTTGGTATTCTGTCGGTTAACTGTCATCTTCCAGGTGGAAAACTCCTCATAATCTAGACAATGGAGATTACAAGAGGTTAACTTTCTATCATCAACACAATTGAAATTACAAGATGATAACCTGTTAGAACCTAGATTGTTAAGACTATGGAGATTACAAGATGATAACGTGTATATATATTACTTACACACACACACACACACACACACACACACACACACACATATATATATATATATATATATATATATATATATATATATATATATATATATATATATATATATATATATATATATACACTATATATATGTTCTCACACTCTAAGCAGTAGGAATTCTCATTCACTTCTATTTCAAATCTCTTAACTAAACTTTAGATGAAAGTCACATCTTAGGGAATCCTATAAAAATCCTTCCTCAGAATTTGTGTATTCATAAGCTTAATAATGAAAAATGTGAAACGTAAAAACAACTGCTTCCATAAACTGTGTATTCCGTTGGTCACTGGATGAATATCCCACGTTCAAGAAAAAGCTCTACCTAATCTTTACCAAACTTAAAGATTGTACTACTTCAAGTGTCGCAGTATTAATCTCTATATTTCTTTTTGTTTCTGCAGGGATACTGTGATGTTTCAATAACATTAAATATATTTTTTTTCTAAATTCATTTGGTTATATTCATTAAGGAAAATGCGAATACAGATAGTTTGAAATGCAAGTTGAAAGTGGTTAACATAAATATTTCAACAAATCAATAGTCACTATTCGGGCGTGTGCACGTTTCCTTGCTGATATTGTGAATCTCTTCAACCTGAAGACATTAAAATAATAAGTTTTTTTTTCGGTATAAGTTTCGCTAAATTTTAATTACTAGTTTTCAAACAACTTTCTTCGTGAAGGTTTAAAGGTCTTAAAGGCCAATCATGAATGGCAGAGGCAAGGGATACTGACATTGCCCTGGACTACAGACTGACCATATATACATATGGTCAGCGACCAAACCCCCTCTCCAACCAAGCTAGGACCAAGTATGGCCAGGCAATGCCTGCTGATAACTCAGCAGGTAGATCTATAGTGTACCAACCGTGTTTCACACAATTGTATATAATTCCTTTTGTATATATTATGCTTGTATCTTCGCTCTTCCGTCGCACTAAAACGAACATGAAAATTCATGTCTGGTTTTTCCTCTGTAATATTGTCTGTCTTGTGAACTTGTTATGTCCTGTTGCCTTGAGATTTCGTATATAAGGAGAATGTTCTACAATAATATAACTCAGTCGTTTCCAACCTGCCTTTAAGTTCACAGCCTTACTCGGCGCCGTCACATTGGTGACCCCGGAAGTCGACTCGCTCCCACTGCCTTCCACCCCCACCTCCCTCGCCCCTCCATCGTTGGTACTATGATAGAGACGGACTCTACTACAGCAGTTGGCGATGCGGCCGCCCCATTGAAACTTTCACCGTTCGCCAGCGGAGAAGCGTTTGCTTGGTTTCAACACGCTGAAGTCCAGTTTCGTATCAGGGGCGTGACTCGCTCAACCACCAAAGCGGATTATGTTCTCGCGGCGATACCCGAGGACACCTTCCCAGAAATATCCGGCTGGCTTTGTGAACAAGGAGACACCCCAATAGCGTATGACGCCCTCAAAACATACCTTCTGCATAAGTACTCGCCGTCGCCAGCCGCCCGTATAGCAAAGCTTTTTCAGATCTCGCAACAACCGTTGGGGGACCAAAGGGCTTCGCTTGCCCTCAGGGAAATGACCAGTATCGCTCGCCTTCAACCTGCCGCAGACGGCTCTCCTCATGAGGTGAACCTACTTCGTGCCCTTTGGATACGCCGTTTACCCAAACCTGTATGCGCTGCCATACCCGATGTCGATAGTTTACCCATAAAGGACTTGATGACCAAAGCCGACGCCCTTATGGACAGCCACTTCAAGACCTCCATCAACGCCTCCACCCCTGACGACGAGGATGCCTATTCAACGTCAACCGAAGCTGACATGAATGCTGTAGGACATACACGCCTACCCCGTGACGTGCCGAAGTGGCGACAAAGCCACCCACCACCCACCAATCGCTCGCGCCCCAACGAACGACTTCTACAGCCACTTACTACCTCCCATCCGCCGCAGTTTTGCTACTACCACTTCAGATTCGGGGCAACCGCGAAGAAATGTGCCAAAGATTGTCAGTGGCCAAAAAACGTGTAAGTAGGCCATCGCTTGTGGCGGTGGCCTCCCATGTTTCTAATCTTTTCTTTTTACAGGATGCAGGAACGGGCGTGCGATTTTTGGTAGACACGGGTGCTTGTCGATCTCTTTTGCCAAGGAAACTCTTCAAGGCACAACGTAGTCTGTCTACATCTGCCGACGTCCGCTTGGTAGCTGCCTACGGATCTGCGATACCCACCTACGGTTACGAGAACCTCACATTATAGTTCGGAAACGGTAAATTCAATTGGAAGTTTCTCGTTGCTGACATCACAATGCCAATCCTCGGTGCGGATTTCCTCTCTCATTTCCACCTTCTGGTCGATGTCGCCCACCGACGATTGGTCAACGCAGACTCGTACTTGTCGACACCTCTTCAACCCGCCCCCTCTAACCTCGCTCTCCACATCAGCGCACCCACGGATGCCTATGCCCACCTCCTCACGTCGTACCCGGAAGTTTTCCGTCCAGAACTTCGCCAAACGCCCACGGTTCCTGCCAAGCACGGTATTTATCACCATATCAAGACGACGGGACCCCCAGTCTTCGCAAAATTCAGACATCTGGCACCGGAACGATTGGCAGCCGCCAAACAGACGTTCGCCGAAATGGAGGAAATGGGCCTTTGCCAAAAGGTCTCCAGCCCATGGTCGTCACCCTTACACATCGTTTTGAAGAAAGACGGCTCCCTCCGTCCGTGCAGGGATTACAGGCGCCTGAACATGCAAACAGAACCGGATCACTACCCCCTCCCAAACATTGCCGATGTAACCTCCTACCTGCACAAAGCGAAGGTTTTCTCTACGCTCGACCTCCTGAAGGGGTATTATCAGGTGCCTATGAACCCAGAAGACATCCCCAAGACTGCCATCACCACTCCGTTTGGCACATACACCTTCAATTACTCCTGTTTTGGCCTTCGTAATGCTGGGGCAACGTTTCAACGTCTGATGGATGGCATCTTAGGGGACCTCCCTTTCTGTGTATGTTATGTGGACGACATACTTGTGTTCTCCTCCTCAAAAGAGGAACACCTCCGTCACCTGCGCATCGTGCTCGACTGCCTGCAACAAAACGGCCTTGTAGTCCGGTATGACAAGTGTACCTTTGGCGCCAATGAAGTGTCGTTCTTAGGGCACCGTATCACTCCTGAAGGAGTCCATCCCTTCCCTGAGAAGGTAGCAGCCGTTCAGAATTTCCCTGAGCCCTCGACCGTCAAAGCTCTACAGGAATTCTTGGGCATGATCAACTATTATCACCGTTTTCTGCCAGCCATTGCCGCCACTCTTTCTCCCCTCTACGCCTCCCTCAAGGGCAAGCCAAAGGACCTGAAGTGGGGTCCCCTTCAAGAAGCAGCCTTCTGCAATGCAAAGAAGGCCCTATCAACTGCTGCGGCTCTCACTTTTCTTATCCCACACCCCCCTCTCCTTCTCTCCACCGATGCCAGCGACGTCGCTACTGGTGCAGTACTCGAGCAGGTGGACAAAGGCTCGCCTTCTTCAGCAGAAAACTGTCCAAGGCAGAATCGGGTTATTCTACCTTCGATCGAGAATTGCTGGCGGTGCACTTGGCTGTCCGTCACTTTTGCCATTTCTTAGAAGGTACGCCCTTCGTCATTCCCACAGACCACAAGCCTCTGGTGCACGCCTTCACTCGACAGTCTGACGCCTGGTCCGCCCGTCAACGCTAACATCTCTACGCCGTGGCTGAATACAATTGCACCTTCCAATACGTCCCTGGGAAAATGAATCCCGTTGCCGATGCCCTGTCAAGAAACACGTTGGCTGCCGTTCAACTGGGATTGGATTACAACGCCCTGGCTGAAGCCCAACAACAGGATCCAGAGTATCCAGCTTGTAGGACATCCTGCACGTCCCTCCGTTGGGAAGATTTTCCCCTCGAAGACTCCAACACCACCCTCCTCTGTGACGTCAGTACTGGTAGACCGCGACCTTGGATTCCTGCTCCCATGCGCCGACAGGGGTTTGATTTCATCCACGGCCTTTCACATCCCTCGTGCCGTTCTACTGCACAGCTGCTGAAGGCAAAGTTCATTTGGCACGGCATTTCTAAGGATGCTAAGGATTGGGTCCGCGCCTGTACTTCTTGCCAAACTTCCAAAGTACATCGACACACGGATTCAGGAGTGGGCACCTTTCCTCAACCTCAGCGTCGTTTTGCACACATTCACGTCGACGTTGTAGGCCCCCTACCCACATCACAAGGACATCGTTACCTGTTTACCGTCATCGACCGCTCCACTCGTTGGCCTGAAGCCATTCCCATGGAAACTGTAACGTCCGCCTCATGTACATCTGCCTTACTCTCTGGATGGATTTCAAGATTCGGTATCCCTGTGCATATTACTTCTGACAGGGGAATCGCTTTCACCTCTCAATTGTGGACGTCATTAGTCAATCTCCTGGGCATTATTATTATTATTATTACTATCCAAGCTACAACCCTAGTTGGAAAAGCAAGATGCTATAAGCCCAGGGGCTCCAACAGGGAAAAATAGCCCAGTGAGGAAAGTAAATAAGGAAATAAATAAATGAAGAGAACAAATTAACAATAAATCATTCTAAAATAAGTAACAACGTCAAAACAGACATGTCATATATAAACTATTAACAACATCAAAAACAAATATGTCATAAATAAACTATAAAAAGACTCATGTCCGCCTGGTCAACAAAAAAGCATTTGCTCCAACTTTGAACTTTTGAAGTTCTACTGATTCAACCACCCGATTAGGAAGATCATTCCACAACTTGGTAACAGCTGGAATAAAACTTCTAGAATACTGCGTAGTATTGAGTCTTGTGATGGAGAAGGCCTGGCTATTAGAATTAACTGCCTGCCTAGTATTACGAACAGGATAGAATTGTCCAGGGAGATCACCCTACATCAGACAACGGCCTACAACCCCGCTGCCAATGGAATGGTTGAACGTTTTCATCACACCCTCAAAGCAGCTTTGATGTCCCGCTGCAAGGATTGCAACAGGTTTACTCAGCTTCCCTGGGTCCTCCTGGGCCTAAGGACCACTCCTAAAGACGCCCTCGACGTCTCGGCAGCTGAAATGGTGTATGGCGACCCGTTGGTCGTCCCTGCTGAATTTTTTCCTTCTACAACCTCCTCCGACGATCTCCAGCGCATACGTCACGTCGTGGGAAACTTTACTCCGTGCCGCCAGACTTACAAGCCCCCAGCGAAGCATCACATACCAACGGACTTGCACTCTGCAACATACGTCTTCCTGCGCAACGACACCAGCAAGCCACCACTAATGCCCCCTTACACGGGCCCTTTCCTTGTGATCCAACGCAGTCCGAAAGCATTCCTCCTAAACATTCGGGGCAAAGAAGACTGGGTCTCCATTGATCGTCTAAAACCTGCTTATCTTCTGCCAGATGACCCGCCTACAGTTCGCCTCTCTAGATCAGGGCGCCCTATTTAACATGTACAGTATGTCATTTTTAGGGGGGGGGGGGAGCCATGTACCAACCGTGTTTCACACAATTGTACATACTTCCTTTTGTATATATTATGCTTGTATCTTCGCTCTTCCCTAGCACTAAAACGAACATGAAAATTCATGTCTGGTTTTTCCTCTGTAATATTGTCTGTCTTGTGAACTTGTTATGTCCTGTTGCCTTGAGGTTTTGTATATAAGGAGAATGTTCTACAATAATATAACTCAGTCGTTTCCAACCTGCCTTTGAGTTCACAGCCTTACTCGGCGCCGTCACAATAGGCTCCCAAAATACCCCCATCCTTAGCCCACAAGGATGGTGAGGATGCAGCGACTGATGGGGCTAACGAGTTTGAGCAGGACTCGAACCCCAGTCTGGCTATCACCAGCCAGAGACGTTACCAATATGGCTTTCAAATTGAGTTTTCCCAGTTATCTTCCCTTACCCCATATGTTTATTGGGTTCTAAGGGAATGTTTTCATCTTTACAGCATAATAACCTCTAAGAGCGCCAATTACAAATGAAATTAATTCAATACTATATTGTAACTCTGCCACTTCTCATATCCTTCATTCACTGCCATAATCTTAATTTCGAATATAAATTTTATTCACTGAAAGATTATAAGAGAGACAGGATGAATAAAAATAACAAACAAAAAAGTTAAGCGATTCGATCTCACAAAATCGTAAAACAAACACTAATGGCTTCGATCCCATAACATCTCCTCCTTTATGCGTCATTAAATCTAATTAGCCAATAAAAGTGATCTTCTAAAAATAGAAAGATGTTTATTTGGCCAATCACGAAGCGTTTCTCTGCCTAACTTAAATCATGCCGATCTTGTGGAAGGGGATCTATGAGACGAGGCACGCACGCACGCTCTCTCTCTCTCTCTCTCTCTCTCTCTCTCTCTCTCTCTCTCTCTCTCTCTCTCTCTCTCTCTCTCTCTCTCTCTCTCAACAGCAGCAGTACCATCGCAATAGTAAATTTATTTTTTTACTTAGAGAACTTTCTTTAAAAAAAGATGGATAAATACGTATTGAATATAAATAAAATTATGGTGAACTTAAAATATTGGATATGTTTTACCATCATTTCATCAAACATAAATGAAATATTTAGTCAAAATTCAGACATTTCTCGTTTTCTAACCAACAACAAACACGAGTCATTCAGTTATTCAAACTTCATGAATAATATTTCAGTCAACTCCCAATAAGGTAAAAGGAGAAAATTAAAACTTGTTTGTAGATTTTAAGCAATGAAAATTGACAAAAAATTCAGGCTTCATTTTGTTGTAGTCTTTCAGTAAATATGGTCATTTCATAAAATGTATTGCATAAACCAAATGGTAAACATTATAAGTATCAAAAGTAATATAAAATATCTATCATAAAAATATCATATTTATGCATATAGATACACGCTGTATATGGTATGTAAATGTACTTTATTGAAAAAATTTACGGCTGAACTAAGAATTAATCTCAAAGGAAAAACCATCCAATAATACAGCTGAATTTCGTCGCTCCAAATAACCTTACGTATAATCAGCATTGATCTCAAAATACGTGGGAGGAGGCTGGGATCTGGCACTTCCACTGGCATCAGCACAGCAACTTTGGACAGGAGCCTCCTCCTCCTCCTTTCATTCTGGTATCAACGAGTATGTCCCTGATTCTTTTCCTTTCCAGAGGTGGAGCTTCAGTACAATCTAATATTCTCTTTAATGCTACCGATTTGCCGTTGGCCACAGAGGGACCTTATCCAATAAATGGAAACACCAACCATTAAGAAATAAAAAAAAAAAATTTTAGAATTAACAGAATCAAATCAAAATGTAAAAACGTACTTTTGTATTTGCACAAGTTCTTGGATTTCTATTGTTCTTACAATAAACGACCGAAAATGAGAAAATTTTTGAATTTCTATTAATGTGCCTACAATCCAGGACTAAAAATGAGAAATTTCTTGCCATTTATATTAATATGCCTGAAATAAATGACTGAAAATCCGAAATTCCTTAGATTTCTATTAATGTGACTAAAGTAAAGGACTGAAAATCAGAAATTCAATTTGCCCATCACTCCACGCAATATCTTCAGCGCGAGGACCTTCCAAATAGAATGCCTGAAATGTATCACCACGGCAATACACCACTAATAATGAGAACCAGTGTTTGATGGGTATGATTGAAGATGGCCATTGAACTTCGGTTGAATCGGAGCATTTCGCCTTTATTTCGTAATGTTTCCTAGTGGAGAGAATCTAATGCTCCGGTGATCATCATCATCATCTCTTACGCCTATTGACACAAAGGGCCTCAGTTAGATTTCAACAGTCGTCTCTATCTTGAGCTTCTAAAACAATATTTCTTCTTTCTTCATCTCCTACTTCAGTCTTCATAGCCCTGTAGGCCTGGGTTTTCTAACTCTTCTAGTGCCTTCTGGAACCCAGTTAAAAGTTTGCTGAATTAATCTCTCTTAGGTAGTGTGACACAGAGGCAATTTAAAGGAAATTATAGGAGAAACTTGAAGGAAAGGACGAAGAAATTTGAAGGAACATACAGAAGATATTTGAACAAAAAACATAGGAAAATTAATGGGAAAGATAGAAACAATTTCGAATGAAAAGAAAAAAAATTCAAAGGAAAAGACAAAAAAAGTGATGGAAACGATACAAAAAATTGAAGGAAAATACAGAAGAAATTTAAACGGAAAGACAAAAGAAAAATAATGGAAAAGATAGAACAAATTTGAAGGAAAAGAGAAAAAATTTGAAGGAAAAAGAGAAAAAAGAATTTGAAGGAAAAGAGAAAAAAAATTGAAGGAAAAGACAGAAGAAATTCAAAGGAAAAGACATAAGGAAATTTAAAGGAAAAGATAAAAGAAATTTAAAGGAAAAGACAAAAGAAAGTTAAAGCAAAAGATAGAAGAAATTCAAATTAAAAGACAGAAGACATTTAAAGGAAAAGACAGAAGAAATTTAAAGTAAGACAAAAGATATTTAAAGGAAAAGACATGAAATTTAAAGGCAAATAAAGCATTGACTTCCCTTCTCGATCACAGGTTTTGACGTTTACTGACATTAATGTCCAAATGTCCACTGGACGCTTATTTTACGCTTAGATCAGGTGATCATTGGCGATTCCAGGACAGGTCTGAGGATATTGGTGACTATATGATACAAATCTAATCTTTGAGTGTTCTTATTGTACAGTAACTGTTTATCTTGTATATCATAATCCATACAAACAATTACGTAAAGAGAGTGCGGAAAAATCCTGCCCTTATGAAAGTAACCAATTTGTTTGTGGACCAAACACCGTTCACAACTTAATTGTCATCACACGCTACAAATTACCCAAAGTGGTTTGGTGTAAATCCCAATGTTAAAGATATTTTGTTCATATGTAATTCTTATATTCAAGAAAGCTTTTTATACCAGACGAAGAGGACTTAATTGACATTCTATACAATTATATTCGTTCGTGTATTCTTACGTTCGAATTTATAAAACATAATATAAAACATAAGGGCCGGCCGCTCTTTAAAGGAAACCATGTTTCACTTTACACACACACACACCGAAGAGAGAGAGAGAGAGAGAGAGAGAGAGAGAGAGAGAGAGAGAGAGAGAGAGACTTAAAAATTAAAGCTTTAACGTCTTGTTATATGGACTATACTTTAGTTCGAATATATATAGATATCTTTCTCCCATATATATATATATATATATATATATATATATATATATATATATATATATATATATATATACATATATATATACTGTCTATATAAATAATGTATATATATATATATATACTATATATATATATATATATATATATATATATATATATATATATATATGTATATATATACTGTATATATATAATACATATACATATATATATATATATATATATATATATATATATATATATATATATATATATATACACACACACACACATATATATATGCGTATATACATACACATAAAAACAGCAGCATGTATACGAGAGGACACTAAAATAGACGATATTAAAAAAAAAAAAAAAAAAAAAAAAAAAAAAAAAAAAAAGAATTGGACATGGGAGAAAGACAGATAATAGATGGCCATTAATAATAATGAACGGTCCCCAGAGATGGCAAAAGAAGCAAAGAAAGGAAGAAATGACGACGGATTGACGAACTAAGAAACTTCGCGGATATGGACTGGCACAAGAAGATCATAAACAAACAACAGTGGAAGGACATGCCTGAGGCCTTTGTTCTGTAGTGGATCAGTTGAAAGATGAGAATTACAACAGACCCGATAAGGAGGAAGTTCAGACTGAGGCTATTTTCTGATCACGCAATGTTTTGATTTCCGAGCTGTACTGTAGGTGTTCGTACCAACCTCTTTAAAAGACACCTTAAGTTTATTCCACTACTTTAAATATTTCTTGTAAAAAAAAAATAATTTTATCTTTACACAACTTCTCCCCTGTGAGCCTACTTCATCTACACAGCAAATAACTTTACACAAATTCCCCACTGTACTTCATCTACACAGCTAGTATTCAAAGAATTCCTAAAATCACAAAAATGTTTGAATGTTCCAAATATGTCACCATATATTTTTGGGAAAATAAATATATCCTTGGTCACTTTTATATGTTGGGTCTTTTAATTACTGTAAAAGAATAAAATCATGCTCAAGAGCTGCTTCCTTCGCTAATTTTTTCAATTTTACGAGTAAAAACGTCAAATAAGAGAAGAAAATGCTTACACAAAACAGGTTATATCTATCAATTACTAGAGGCAAATATATCACAGCTGATATTTCCTTATTATTTACACTGTTGGTCCGACACTGGGGTCGGGAAGGCCATTCATGCTTTGCATCTATAAGAAGATGATTAAACAGACAGCACTCTGAAATTTAAATTCCAATATATTACGTCTTACTTGATGAAAGATAATTAGTCCACTGTGAAAATAGTGATGACCTTGACCTTCCAATATTTAATCATTTCCCGCTTTTTACATAACAGTTAATCCATGCAATTTTCATTACTCTACGATTAAAATTGTGGCCATGGTTGATGACCAGAATTTAACCTTTTTTTCTTTTTTTTTTTAAAGGCCGTTCATGAATGGCAGAGGCAAGGGACAGTGACATTGACCTAGAGGGCCTAGAGACTGACCATATGTACACAATGTTCAGCGCCCAAGCCCCATCTCTACCCAAGCTAGGACCAAGCAGGACCAGGGAATGGTTACTGATAACTCAGCAGATAGGCCTATAAGTTCCCTCAAACCCCCCAACCTTAGCTCACAAGGATGGTGAGGTTGCAGCAACCAAAGAAACTCCAGAGTTTCAGCGGGACTCGAACCCCAGTCTGGCGTTCACCAGTCAGGGAAGTTACCACATCGGCCATCAAAATCCTAGAGAAGAATTTGACCTTGACCTTTGATCTTGACAGCTCTTTGCATAAAAGTTTAGAATTCCTGCAAGTTTCATTACTTTACAATTAGAATTGTGACCGTATGGTTGATGACCGAATTCTGACCTTTTGCTTGACCTTGTTCTTGGACTCGACACTGACCTTCGACCTAAACATGCATTCATTGGGGTGAATTTTTATACACTCAAATATGAACCAAGTTTGAAGCCGCTGTGACAACGATGTCCGAACTTACGGCTGATTACGTGAATTGGACATTTTGCTTGACCATGACCTTGAACTTGCAAAATTTATCATTTCCAGCTTTTAACATAACATTTAATCCCTGCAAATTTCATAACTCTGCGAATAAAATTGGGGCCTGGAATCTGTTCACAAACAGGGGGTAGACATAACCTCCTTCCATCTTCGTTGGCGGAGGTAATAAATATCAGCATCTAAAGTGAAAATGTCTTCCGTATTCTCTGAGATATTAATTCCCATACTGCACTATTTGTTCTACTGATAATTGATTAAAGCATAAATACAGTTCCTCCCTTCACTGTCAACAGGAATCCAATTTACTTTGAAAAATTGCCATCATATTTACATTCTGAAGCTGTAATAGATTTTAGTTTACTCCTGTCCAACTGTGTTCCCTCCATCAGACTAAACTGTACTTTACTTTATTTCCAGAGAGGATTAATTCAATTTTGTTCTGATAAATAAATAAAACTATTAAAAAATTAACTAATCAGATTACCTTTAAAAGTTGAAGAATTTACACAATTCTAACAGATGAAATAATTTGTCTGAGTATACTAGAATCTTTTCAAATTTAAAAATTCAAGGAACGTTGACTGTCTCTCCCTAAATTCCAACGAAGAAATGCAATATTTTTCTGATTTCAGCCTGAGCAGAGAGAGAGAGAGAGAGAGAGAGAGAGAGAGAGAGAGAGAGAGAGAGAGAGAGAGAGAGATAGAGAGAGGAACGAAAATAGAAGTTTCCCGGCATACTGCAATTTTTTTTTTTTATTTCTGTGTATAATAAAAGCCCAACCCAATTTCGTTAAGTGGCGCCAGAAGAACAGGTTAAACCCCAGGACCGACTGGACTCTTCCAAGTAAATATTCACCGTCTCAGAGAGATTTAATCTCACAAACACATTTTTCTATGTCCTTCTGTTCATTTTTTTTTCTTCTCTTTTATATAAATAGTTTTCAGGCTATAATTGAATAAAATCCCAATAAAATAAAATACTGTGGAATTCACCTCATACCTTGGTCCCCAACACACACTTACCAGGAACCATAGGAGGATAAACAAGGAAAGTTTGTATATTGTAGAGGTTCTGAGATGTTGAAATCGAATCCTCTATGAAGATACATACATATACCAAAGGCACTTCCCCCAATTTTGGGGGATAGCCGACAACAACAAGAAACAAAACAAAAAGGGGACCTCTACTCTCTACGTTCCTCCAGCCTAACCAGGGACTCAGCCGAGTTCAGCTGGTACTGCTAGGGTGCCACAGCCCAACCTCCCACATTTCCACCACAGATGAATCTTCATACTGCTGAGTCCCCTACTGCTGCTACCTCCGCGGTTATCTAAGGCACCGGAGGAAGCAGCAGGACCTACCGGAACTGCGTCACAATCGCTCGCCATTCATTCCTATTTCTAGCACGCTCTCTTGCCTCTCTCACATCTATCCTCCTATCACCCAGAGCTTTCTTCACACCATCCATCCACCCAAACCTTGGCCTTCCTCTTGTACTTCTCCCATCAACTCTTGCATTCATCACCTTCTTTAGCAGACAGCCATTTTCCATTCTCTCAACATGGCCAAACCACCTCAACACATTCATATCCACTCTAGCCGCTAACTCATTTCTTACACCCGTTCTCACCCTCACCACTTCGTTCCTAACCCTATCTACTCGAGATACACCAGCCATACTCCTCAGACACTTCATCTCAAACACATTCAATTTCTGTCTCTCCATCACTTTCATTCCCCACAACTCCGATCCATACATCACAGTTGGTACAATCACTTTCTCATATAGAACTCTCTTTACATTCATGCCCAATCCTCTATTTTTTACTACTCCCTTAACTGCCCCCAACACTTTGCAACCTTCATTCACTCTCTGACGTACATCTGCTTCCACTCCACCATTTGCTGCAACAACAGACCCCAAGTACTTAAACTGATCCACCTCCTCAAGTAACTCTCCATTCAACATGACATTCAACCTTGCACCACCTTCCCTTCTCGTACATCTCATAACCTTACTCTTACCCACATTAACTCTCAACTTCCTTCTCTCACACACCCTTCCAAATTCTGTCACTAGTCGGTCAAGCTTCTCTTCTGTGTCTGCTACCAGTACAGTATCATCCGCAAACAACAACTGATTTACCTCCCATTCATGATCATTCTCGCCTACCAGTTTTAATCCTCGTCCAAGCACTCTAGCATTCACCTCTCTCACCACTCCATCAACATACAAGTTAAACAACCACGGCGACATCACACATCCCTGTCTCAGCCCCACTCTCACCGGAAACCAATCGCTCACCTCATTTCCTATTCTAACACATGCTTTACTACCTGTGTAGAAACTTTTCACTGCTTGCAACAACCTTCCACCAACTCCATATAACCTCATCACATTCCACATTGCTTCCCTATCAACTCTATCATATGCTTTCTCCAGATCCATAAACGCAACATACACCTCCTTACCTTTTGCTAAATATTTCTCGCATATCTGCCTAACTGTAAAAATCTGATTCATACAACCCCTACCTCTTCTAAAACCACCCTGTACTTCCAAGATTGCATTCTCTGTTTTATCCTTAATCCTATTAATCAGTATTCTACCATACACTTTTCCAACTACACTCAACAAACTAATACCTCTTGAATTACAACACTCATGCACATCTCCCTTACCCTTATATAGTGGTACAATACATGCACAGACCCAATCTACTGGTACCATTGACAACACAAAACACACATTAAACAATCTCACCAACCATTCAAGTACAGTCACACCCCCTTCCTTCAACATCTCAGCTTTCACACCATCCATACCCGATGCTTTTCCTACTCTCGTTTCATCTAGTGCTGTCCTCACTTCCTCTATTGTAATCTCTCTCTCATTCTCATCTCCCATCACTGGCACCTCAACACCTGGAACCGCAATTATATCTGCCTCCCTATCATCCTCAACATTCAGCAAACTTTCAAAATATTCCGCCCACCTTTTCCTTGCCCCCTCTCCTTTTAACAACCTTCCATTTCCATCTTTCACTGTCTCTTCAATTCTTGCGCCGGCCTTCCTTACTCTCTTCACTTCTTTCCAAAACTACTTCTTATTCTCTTCATATGACTGACCCAGTCCCTGACCCCACCTCAGGTCAGCTGCCCTCTTTGCCTCACGTACCTTGCGCTTTACTTTCACCTTTTGCTCTCTATATTTTTCATACTTCTCTATACTATTACTCTGCAGCCATTCTTCAAAAGCCCTCTTTTTCTCTTCCACTTTTACCTTCACTCCTTCATTCCACCATTCACTGCCCTCTATGAAGATACATAAAAATAAAACCTGAAGGAAGGGAATTACTAAATGTATCCTTTATATAATATGAACATTTTCAAATCAATTGTAAATACAAATTATCCAAAAACCTTTCAGGTTTTTCAATTTATTATCAAGGAAAAGCGAACTTAAACTTAACACACAAACAATAACAAGCAATACCACATTTCTTATTTCTATAGTTCTTTTTAAACTGAAACTGGTTAAGTTATGTTAGGTTAGGTTAAGTTAGATATTATCAACGTTTAAAATAGGTAACCCCGAAACCTTATAATAAAATGCATATCGACATTGCTAAAACATACATTCGAGCAACAACAACATTCACTGTCGTTTGGTGTCGCTGCAAAAGAAAACTTTGATATCTGAGCAAAAGAAAACTGAGATGGAAGACAAGAAAAGAAAGAGAAAATCTCCAAAGAAAAAAGCGGTATTTATATATGCTAATTTTCAAAGTAATTGTTTCTGGATATTCTCATATCGATTTCTTTTGACTTCGCCTTCACTTTTTCTTAAATCACTCTTTCACGGATAAGTCTTCTATCTCGACATCTAGGTAGAAAAATATAACTTCATTTAATTTTATTTATAAAGCTGTACTATGTATACATTACTCATCATTTCCTAAAATTTATATAAAACATAAGAACAGCTGACAAATATTTTCCTCATAAAACTCTCTCTCTCTCTCTCTCTCTCTCTCTCTCTCTCTCTCTCTCTCTCTCTCTCTCTCTCTCTCATAACTTGGTTTGGGAGTGTGACGGGCCGAGAGAAGGTTGTGACTCAAAGACAGTATGAAAGCAATTGAGTGAGTTTATTATTGAACACTCTCTTTTAGATACTAAAGCTCAAGGCAACAGGAATTTTCCTGTTCAAAATCTATACCGTTACCATTGAGAAAAACAGACATGTTTATTCAGGTTCTTTTTAGTGAGAGGGAAGAGCGAAGATACAAGCATAATATATACACAAAATGAACTACGTACGATCGTGTGAAACACGGTTGGTACAGTAGTTTCTGTGAGCGTTTGCACGCGTGCGCAATGTTGTGTTGAATTATTCCTCAAAACTGCTAAGGCCATACGACTTCTATCAACCCTTGTATTATGTCTTCAAAGGGCCATTACCTCAACATCAGAGAGAGAGAGAGAGAGAGAGAGAGAGAGAGAGAGAGAGAGAGAGAGAGAGAGAGAGAGTATAAAATGCCAATTAAAGAGAGTCAAATAACGAGAACTGAATGAGGACCCATCAAATGGCTGCTTTACTTCCCTGACAGATCCTCGACAATCATGGCCGCTTCCTTTCATCGGAAGATGAATAAAACTGACATTTGCAATTATGGACGAGATGCGAATCGTAGTTTCCTAATGTTGAACAATTTTGCGATTTTCTGTTCCGTTCAATTCTAGTAGATGAGACTTAAAAATCTAACAAAGATGAATTATTCTTACTAACATACGTTAGGTGTTGTCATATTTTACTATACGCAGAGAACGCATTCTAACATAATTTAGTTTTACCTCCGCCAACGAATTTGGAAGGATATTACCGACCCCCCCCCCACCCCCGGTTTGTGTTTGATTGTGAGAATATACAGGAAGCATCTACGAGTGTACCCTTATTCGAAAAGGATTATAGAGGTTAGTCAACTTTACGTGCAAAGATTTCAACCGAAATACAGACCTTTTCGTGAAACATCACAGCCTCCCAGGCTCCAGCGCCTAGCCACATGACCCAGAATTCCTAATCCAAACCATAACTATAAAGAAGCCACAAAACCATAAATAATATACAAAATTATGTGAGGAGATCGTTGCGTATTCCCTATCATCCACCATCCAGTTCCACTAATTCAAAATATGTTGCAAAACTGCGAGCAGGAAAGTTTATTTCATGAACGTGGAGGTCTCTGCATCTACTGAGGTAACAGAGGAAACGTAAAAAGAAATTAACCTATGAGTAACTTTTCAGTGACTTACTGTTAGCCTTCGCTCTATTTTTATTTTTCCTGAATGTCATTACCCTCATATTATTAGCATAATAATTTTATGTTTTATCAATAATGCTTAACTTAATGTAAAAGAAAAAAGACCGAGTTTGAACATATAAGGAAGAACAATAGTTTTCGTCATGCACGTACACATTTCTATCTCACAAAGAAAAGAAATATATATATCCTTTATAATGGGTTTTTAAGAAGATATTTAGCCTATGAGAATGGATACACTATGGTTTGAAAGGGTTTGGTCATGTGGAGAGAATAATGGAAGATGAGAGGCAGAAAATGAAGAATAACTTGAGTGTGAAGAGGTAAGGCTAAAAGACTGGAAAGGGCAGGATAGAGGTAATCGGAAAAGGATATTGAAAGTTACGTAAACAAAATAGACGTTACGAGCTCGGTATAGCCTACTTAGGATTGTTGAAGCACTGATGTTTAGCTTTCCGCATCCTGTAGATGTAGGATATAACTGAATATACTGTACCTATCCTCCAAGATACAGCAAATTAAGTATGAATAAGAGTCACTTGATTTTTCTGGGGTCATTCCCATATAGGGGAAGTGGCTTAACGATGAAACGCATTTAATTAACTTGTTTAGAGAAATTTAACAAATTAATTCACAAAATAGAATAAATATATCAACCCCTGAATTACACTAAGGAAAAAAAAATTATGAATTGCAGAGGGTTTGATATGACCTTCATTTTTTCTTATCATCATTACCAGTTTTGTTAGCATTGCAAGAGAAAAAAACTCTACTTATAAAAAATAATTGATTTTTTTTTTTTGGGGGGGGGGGAAAATATTGCAAACGAAATAAAACAAAGTTATATAACAACTTTTCATCATTTGACCCTGAAAATAACCTATGATATCAAAGATTAAAATTTTGGTTACAAGAATAGAAGGAGTCAGGAAGTATTTTCCTAAAGAGAGCCAAACCGAACGAGTTAAGAAATTTCATGTACAGTCTATTTGCTTGGTCCAAATAAAACAAAGAAGAAAAATATAAACTAAGCTTTAAGGCGGGTACTCATAGCCCCGTTCTATAATAAAGTCCTCAACGAGAAAAACTCTTGAATTCTCCCAACAGCCAAGTTAGCATTAGCGCAATTTGTTTTGAATTTTGTTTACAACCTCTGTTTAATTCTTGTTTTGTAATCAGAATATACATCAACCTATCTCCATTACAAAAACCAACATGAACAATTTCGTATTCACTAGGGGACCGACAAAAGTACAGAGCTTGGCTAAACCCAAACACGACGTGACAAAAAGTTAAAGAACAAATCAAAACAAATTTGCTTTCAAAATTCACTGATCGGGTAGACGTAACCAAAGATTTGAGAGAATTCCCGATTGGAAATAAACGATCTAATGATTCTCAACTTGTGTGTATGTCAGGGTGTTACCATATCACCATCAATGTGACAACACCGTTATATCACCTTTAAAAACTCGAGATACTGACGAGTTGCATTACTATGGATTACATGTATAAAATATAGGCCATTAAAACCAATCAAACTATTCAGCACCAGCATAATTTAGGCAAGTTATATTAAGAGTAAAGTATTTTGTTAGTTTAGCTTCTTTGGCGTAGCTCCAATCTGAAATATCTTCCAAACAATAAGTTTAAAACAAGTGAAGTACTTGTACAGTTGGAAAAAACTAACCAATATGGTATTGCATATTCTTATTCACAGAATGAAATGATGAGAATAGGAATAATCCATGGAAGTATGTTAGGACCGATCATATTTTATCCTTACAAGAAGTCTGAAAAAATGTACTCAAGACACCATGTTCCAGTTATTTACGGACGATAACATTTGAATTTCCTTCCATGATGTTCAGGACACAAATGGTGTTCTTGGCAGTAATAGAGAACGGTAACAATTAAAACTTAATCAAAATAACTGAATATGTGTTGGAAGGAAATGAAAATGGGTTAGGAATACTTTGCGACATTTAAGTGGATATTCACATCAATCTGTTCCAGGTGGTTGGTCAAGTTCCTGAAGGAATTGTTACTAGAGACTATAATTTGCATATAATATCCGAAATAAGTAATATGTTGTACATTTAATCTGACTGGGTAATAACATACAAATATTCTCTCTCTCTCTCTCTCTCTCTCTCTCTCTCTCTCTCTCTCTCTCTCTCTCTCTCTCTCTCTCTCTCTCTCTCTCTCTCTCTCTCATTTCAAATGAAAGTAATTAAACATTGGTTGCATAAAACCCAGATAAATAATGCAGGGGTCTCTAAACAGTAAGCGTGATTTTACTTGGTTTTTAGTCAGAAATTATATAATCTAAAATTTATCACAGATCGTCTGGGTAACTGTTAGGAAATCCATAAGATTGATATATCAAAAGAATTAATTTCATACCAACATCATAGGAACATGTTGATCGAATAAAATCTAGTTTGATGATAAAAGAAAAGATTAGACCACATTATTACAATTAAATGTGTTAATATTACTATAGTCAAATAAACAAAGCTGTGCTATCAATAAACTTGCAAAATATGAAAATAAAGTCTTCACATTTTCAATGAAAAACAGCTATTACATCTCATAAAAAAATATTCATGTTTTCGAAGAGCATGTTTGCACAACCCAGCAATCCACCCGGTGCATGAGAGAGCTCAAGCACTTTTATTCCTAATGAAAGAGTAAACAAGAGAACCTTTCAAGTCTGCGTCTGGAACTTGAAGGCGATATCTGGAAGGTCTATCACGAGAAAAGTCTCCTGGAAGAAAGAAGTTCTTGTTTCTCGAAAAATTTATGAAGGACTTATAGGTAACAAAATGCGTTATGAATTACTCATGGGTAACGAAATTCGTTATGAAGGATTGATAGGTAACGGAATATGTTATGAAGAACTGATAAGAAAATTAATACGTTATGAAGGACTGACGGGTAATGAAATACCTTATGAAGGACTGATAGGTAACGAAATACATTATGAAGGACTGATAAATAACAAAATAACTTATGAATGACTGATAGGTAACGAAATACCTTGTGCATGAGTGATAAGTAACAAAATACCTTATGAAGGACTGACAGGAAACGAAATACCTTTTGAAGGACTGATAAATAACAAAATACCTTATGAATGACTGATAGATAATGAAATGCCTTATGAAGGACTGATAAATAACAAAATACCTTATGAAGGACTGATAGCTAACGAAATACGTAATGAAGAACTGATAGGAAAATTAATACATTATGAATGACTCATAGTTGACGAAATACGTTATGAAGGACTGACAGATAATAAAATACCTTATGAAGGCCTGATAGGTTACGAAATACCTTATGAAGGACTGATAAGTAACAAAATACCTTATGAAGGACTGACAGGAAACGAAATACCTTTTGAAGGACTGATAAGTAACAAAATACCTTATGAATGACTGATAGATAACGAAACGCCTTATGAAGGACTGATAAATAACAAAGTACCTTATGAAGGACTGATAGCTAACGAAATACGTAATGAAGAACTGATAGGAAAATTAATACATTATGAATGACTCATAGTTGACGAAATACGTTATGAAGGACAGACAGATAATAAAATACCTTATGAAGGCCTGATAGGTTACGAAATACCTTATGAAGGACTGATAGGTAACGAAATACCTTATGAAGGACTAATAGGTAACAAAATACCTTATGTAGGACTGATGAGTAAAAATTACGTTATAAAGTACTGATAGCGAAATACGTTATGAAGGCCCGACAGGTGACGAAATGCGTTATGAAGAACTGTAAAGATAATGAATACGTTATAGAGGCCTGATGAGTAACGAAATATGTTATGAAGGTCAGATAAGTAACGAAATACGTTATGAAGGTCTGATAAGTAACGAAATACGTTATGAAGGTTTGACAGGAAAGACAATATCTTATGAAGGCTTAATGAGGAAAAGAAATTATGTTATAAAGTCCAGAAAAGAAACAAAATACATTGTGAAGACCTCGTAGGGTATCCTATGACATTAGAATAGTTAATAGAAATAGAGTGAGGGGTTTATAAAGTACTATCATTGTTCAGTGGCCGCTTTCCTCTACGTAAGGGTTGAAGAGACTCTTTTGCTATGATAAGCACATCTTTTAGGAGAAGGGCACTCCAAAATCAAACCATTGTTCTCTAGACTTGGTAGTACAATAGCCTCTGTACCATGGTTTACCACTGTCTTGGGTTAGAGTTCTCTTGCTTGAGGGTACACTCGGGCACACGATTGTATCTTATTTCTCTTTCTCTTGTTTTGTTGAAGTTTTTATGGAGATATTTAAGTTAATGTTGCTACTCTTCCTGAAATATTTTAATTTTCCTTGTTTCTATCCCTCACTGGGCTATTTTCCCTGTTTGAGCCCTTGAGCTTATACCATCTTGCTTTTCCAACTAGAGTTGCTTGAGCTCTTGGATTCATACCATCCAGCTTTTCCAACTAGAGTTGCTTGAGCTCTTGGGCTTATACCATCTGGCTTTTCCAACTAGAGTTGCTTGAGCTCTTGGGCTTATACCATCTGGCTTTTCCAACTAGAGTTGCCTGAGCTCTAGGGCTTGTACCATCCTGCTTTTTCCAATTAGAGTTGCTTGAGCTCTTGGGCTTGTACCATCCTGCTTTTCCAATTAAGAGTTGCTTGAGCTCTTGGGCTTGTACCATCCTGCTTTTCCAATTAGAGTTGCTTGAGCTCTTGGGCTTGTACCATCTGGCTTTTCCAACTAGAGTTATTTGAGCTCTTGGGCTTGTACCATCCTGCTTTTCCAACTAGAGTTGCTTGAGCTCTTGGGCTTATACCATCTGGCTTTTCCAACTAGAGTTGCTTGAGCTCATGGGCTAGTACCATCCTGCTTTTCCAATTAGAGTTGCTTGAGCTCTTGGGCTTGTACCATCTGGCTTTTCCAATTAAGAGTTGCTTGAGCTCTTGGGCTTGTACCATCCTGCTTTTCCAATTAGAGTTGCTTGAGCTCTTGGGCTTGTACCATCCTGCTTTTCCAATTAGAGTTGCTTGAGCTCTTGGGCTTATACCATCCGGCTTTTCCAACTAGACTTGCTTGAGCTGTTGGGCTTGTACCATCCTGCTTTTACAATTAGAGTTGCTGGAGCTCTTGGGCTTGTACCATCCTGCTTTTCCAATTAGAGTTGCTTGAGCTCTTGGGGTTGTACCATCCTGATTTTCCAATTAAGAGTTGCTTGTGCTCTTGGGCTTGTACCATCCTGCTTTTCCAATTAGAGTTGCTTGAGCTCTTGGGCTTGTACCATCCTGCTTTTCCAATTAAGAGTTGCTTGAGCTCTTGGACTTGTACCATCTGGCTTTTCCAACTAGAGTTGCTTGAGCTCTTAGGCTTGTACCATCCTGCTTTTCCAATTAGAGTTGCTTGAGCTCTTGGGCTTATACCATCCGGCTTTTCCAACTAGACTTGCTTGAGCTGTTGGGCTTGTACCATCCTGCTTTTACAATTAGAGTTGCTGGAGCTCTTGGGCTTGTACCATCCTGCTTTTCCAATTAGAGTTGCTTGAGCTCTTGGACTTGTACCATCTGGCTTTTCCAACTAGAGTTGCTTGAGCTCTTGGGCTTGTACCATCCTGCTTTTCCAATTAGAGTTGCTTGAGCTCTTGGGCTTATACCATCCGGCTTTTCCAACTAGACTTGCTTGAGCTGTTGGGCTTGTACCATCCTGCTTTTACAATTAGAGTTGCTGGAGCTCTTGGGCTTGTACCATCCTGCTTTTCCAATTAGAGTTGTTTGAGCTCTTGGGCTTGTACCATCCTGCTTTTCCAATTAGAGTTGCTTGAGCTCTTGGGGTTATACCATCCTGATTTTCCAATTAAGAGTTGCTTGTGCTCTTGGGCTTGTACCATCCTGCTTTTCCAATTAGAGTTGCTTGAGCTCTTGGGCTTGTACCATCCTGCTTTTCCAACTAGAGTTGCTTGAGCTGTTGGGCTTGTACCATCCTGCTTTTCCAACTAGAGTTGCTTGAGCTCTTGGGCTTGTACCATCCTGCTTTTCCAATTAGAGTTGCTTGAGCTGTTGGGCTTGTACCATCCTGCTTTTCCTATTAGAGTTGCTTGAGCTCTTGGGCTTATACCATCCTGCTTTTCCAACTAGAGTTGCTTGAGCTGTTGGGCTTGTACCATCCTGCTTTTCCTATTAGAGTTGCTTGAGCTCTTGGGCTTATACCATCCTGCTTTTCCAACTAGGGTTGCTTTAGCCCTTGGTCTTATACCGTCCTGCTTTTCCAACTAGGGTTGTAGCCAAGCAATAATAATAATAATAATAATAATAATAATTATTTTTATTATTATTGTTATTATTATTATTATTATTATTATAATCGCAGTAGCCAAGAAAATATAAAGCGGAAAACCTCACTTTCATAAGAAAATGTTGAGATGAATCTTTACTTGAGAAGATTTTTCTCCACAATAATCACAAAAGAAAGGTCAAAGGTCAAGAAGATGGTGGGAGGGGAGTAAAAGGGAAACCTAAGACAAAGGGACAATAAAGGGAAAAGAATTCTTAGGCTTACTAGAGCGAACACGAGGGTCTTTCTCCTTAACATCTTAGAATTAATTAGAAGTGATATTTTCTAACATTACTTAACTAAGAACCAACTGATTTCTTTTTCCTTCTCGCCTGTGAAAGAACAAGACGATAATAGATAATATTCAAATACACGTACAGTTGGACACATGAGTTCCTGGTACACTTCGCTCAGGAAATACATCAAGCCACACCCTTACTGCACGACGAGTTCCTGTGTTTAGACCTACCCACCACCTTTCCATTCTCTCCCGTCACTATCTCTTTGTTTTCTCGCCTCGAAGTTGAGGTGTGGCAGGGTGCAGTACATCTTCGGAGATAGGTGTACCAGGTGGTCCTGGGTAAAACGTTATACTTATGAGAAAGATGAATAAATGAAAGACGAAGTAACTACTATCAAACTTACATTTCATGAATACGATATCAATTAGGGTTCCTCTTAATGAAGATATATCTCGAATAGGATTAATTGGAAAACAATGAAATGATGTTAAACCAATCTAAGAAACAGCTTTTATATCTTCCGTTCGTTACTTTTAGAATATCACAAGAACAAGAATAAAAGGAAATAACGCAAATGAAGGAATTCTTCCGTCTCTTATCATAACAATTTCAGACGTGGACGTTCTTCGAATTACAGAAATCAACCGTGATATCTTAAGCTCTTACTACTCCACTTCTCTGATGCTGATTATTCACAAAACTTCTACCCTTTCCAAATCAATTTTTCCAATCTGGCTATGATCAGTTGAAATTACATCAGTTTACTGAATTTTCCCACTCATAAGTTAATTGCATTACATAACTTCTATTTCCACAATACTCCTGTTTGTTTGTGGCTTAGATCCAATTACTTATATGTTTCTTGGTACAAACACACATTAATCTTATTTGCCGAATAAGAGGAAAAATTTCATATATTCATCGAAGCTTCTTCTTACCTACTTGATACCTTGCTATTATAAACTTTTACGTCAGTAACTAATTCTGCTTTATTTCATACATTCAATACTTTTGCAATGTATTCTGTGCCAACAGCTGTGACATGTTAATCAAGGCTTCCATGTTTCTTCAGACCCTTCACCTCTTCTTTCCCTTGCAAATGTAATTTCTCTCCTTTCAGCATCCATCTCTTTTGGGAACAGAGATCATTTAAATAGCTCTAACATTTCGTTGTATGTGTGAGGTATTTCTTGTATTCTTAAATTTTATCGTAATAGTTTTAATGTATTTCATATCAATTACCTTTATCAATTATCCGACTTATGACATCATTGGTAATATCTATTTTAGAAATTCCTATCATGACATACACTTTCAAGGTGCTGTTACTCAAAAGCCAGCAATGACAGTATTATGATAACGGAATCCACCCTTAGCCGGTTACATGGACTGGCTCACCTCCTGTTGGTATCATTACAGTTCTAAATCACAAGAACAAATTATATATTTAACCGTTGTCTTCAATCACAAGTTTCCACTAAAGAATAAGGTTTTTAAACGCATAACTGAAATTCATCAAACATGACATTAAATATGTTTAAAGAAAAAATTCTTTACCAATATTCTAATAATTCCTATATTCCGAACCCTAAGTGGGAAAGAAACATATAATTTCATTTACTTCTCTTATCTATTTTCTTGTTTCTTTCCACGAAGGGCTGTTTTTTCCCTGTTGGAGCCTTAAGGCTTATTGCATCCTGTTTTTCCAACAAAGTTTGTACATTAGCTTGTAATAATAATTACAATAATAATAATAATAATAATAATAATAATAATAATAATAATAATAATAATAATAATAATAATAATAATAATAATAATAATAATAAAGGACCGATTGAGTCCTTTAATGCCATATAGTGTAGTGTAGTAAACTTACGTAGGTTCAAGAAGGTGTTAAGGTTCAGGATTGCCTGAAAACAAAGATTTTGGTTTTATGGGACAAGTATCCAACCATCATGAATTTCAACCGAGTCGATTCTGATGAAACGACTCGATATTTTTGTTGGCATTCAGGTAATAATGATTCTACTGAAGTTGCTTCTAAATGAATAGGCAAACGCTTTGATACTTTTTATTTTTATTGTTTAATTTAACTTTACTTTTGTATGACATTTAAACTGTTAATGAATGATGCTGCCTATGTATCTTTCTATTCTAGGCCTGGAAAATGTTCTTGTGATAACTTCATAACACTGGGTATATATAAAAAGATTTTAGAAGCAGATGCATTCTTAATCCAATGTTGTAATATATATATATATATATATATATATCCACACACAATCATTTATCAATTAATTCCAAATGTCACGAAAAAATTTTTAAGAGTCTTACCCCTTCATATCTTTCAGATTAAAATGGGGAAAGGACAAAAGGGAATGCTTGGGGCATCTAATGGATTATCTCTACTTAAGTACTAAAATATAATTCCTTTTTAGCAGACAATAAGTCTCAGATGTAAGACGCGTTAAGCCTTTTCCAGATGGGAGATGTTTCGGGCACAACAAAAGACACCAAACCCTTTGGAGGCTTTTCCCAAAGCAACAGAAAGAAAAGGGATAAAAGGGAGATAAGCATAGAAAGTTGTTGGAGAAATAAGTTGAAAAATAACAATTATGATTTACGCTGCGTTCAATATCACTGAAAATAAATCTCGTAACTTTTTTTAACGAAGTATTTTATTCAGGAATTTAACGCAAGTATCAGAGGATTAAAAATTCGTACGTAATAATATTTCAGAGAGAGAGAGAGAGAGAGAGAGAGAGAGAGAGAGAGATCGAGAGAGCGAGAGAGAGAGAGAGAGAGAGAGAGAGAGAGAGAGAGAGAGACCATGGTTTCCGTAACTTAGAATAGACTTAGAACTTAGATAATCCATGCCCCGATAAGAAATGTAAATACCAAGAAAATGCATAAGCGTTAAAATAACCACAAATAATCTCTAACAAGAGATAGAATTTCTCTTCAGCAAAAAACCTTTATCTAAATTAAAAAAAAGAAAAAATGAGGGAAAAGTCGGATTTTTATGTTGCACTCAGCTAATACAGAGCCAAGTTCCCTTTAGAATTATGATTGACGAGGAAACAAATGAATGGATTGAGACCTTTTAATCTCTTGATGTTACCTAATGTCACAGAATATATGAATATATAAGGAATGAAAATGGCATTATAAAATAAGTAGGATAAATTAAATAATTCAAGGATAAATGGTGACCATTTTCTCAAATTATTCTATGGTTTTCTATATGAACTATTCTACTGGTAAAGAAAAATTTCTTCTAGTAATATTATATTGTATATATAAAATGGTAGTGGGATATATAATCATTGATTCAAATAACGCGTTGGTGTACTCATTTTATGGTTTATCAATTATCTCCATGGCACTGTTGTTTCGAATATTATCCTAAAAAATAATCACAAAATACAAAGTAACAACTTTACCTTACCTTGCGAATAACATACGCTTACAAGGAATACATAGATTCTTTTATCCTAAAGAGGATTCAATCCTAGACTTATTTATGCTGCGAGTGGGGTGATTTAATATTTGAAATTATAAAATTCTCATGTGTAAAATTCATATTGTCAAAGTTCTAAAAAAAATAACGAAGTTCTCATCTAAGACAAATCTACGTCAGAAGATTCTATGTAAAAAGCACCAAGAAATTTAATTTAACCAGCCAAAGACTTTAATCAACTCCAGTCTAAAAAACTATACACACATTCCATTAGACATATATTCAACTCGAATTCCACAACGATTATTGGTCTCATCTAAGATCCTGAGATTAATCTCTCTCTCTCTCTCTCTCTCTCTCTCTCTCTCTCTCTCCAATATAGTATTTCATCTAAATTGTATTTTTTTTAAATCATGCTCGTTCTTTTCTTATACCCAGAAGCAGTACTGCAAGATCTTTCTCTTGTATTTGACTATTATTTGTTGTGGCATCCAAATGTAGGTTTCAATATGATTAAAATTGTTACACAAGGATGAGTCTTTGATTTGGCTCCAATCGGAGATGAAGTTTGGTCAAAAAAAGATCTATCTAATCTTGGCTAGTTTAGCTTTAATTAACGATTCAATACCGGATTAACTTCCCATCTCCTCCTTCCAGGTGGTATTTCTTCTCCATAACAATATCAGTCGCCACTTTATTTGTTTTAAATTCTACCATATCCAAATATTAAATCTGATTTCAACAACAGCAAAGTGGGGGATTATTAATAACGTAAGCTTCATGTGACAGGTTGAGCTTATTATTATTTATATCGCTAGATTACACGATTACATATCCTCATCAACGTTAACACTACGACGATTATGAAATAATGCAATGGATTATTTATGCAATTTGAGCGATCCCCAAATTAAAGAGACTTATTTCGACATTCAGCGTATTTCGAGGTCATATAGAGGGAGTGCAAAACGCATACAGACAGCACTATGTTGAAGACACACACAAAGTCAGGAAACACCCTTTAATGCAAACTTTATTGTAGGATATTGGATAGTTAACCTCCTTTAGTCCTCGATATTCATATAAGTCCATCATAATAAGGAAGGTCACCATGTGATTGTTTCTATCACGTTTCATGAAAATCCTTTCAGACACTAAGAGGATATTTTGTTAAAGCACAGGCAGAAAGATACCCAAAAGCAAATTGCCAATGTGGAAATATTTCATGCTTGAGAGAGAGAGAGAGAGAGAGAGAGAGAGAGAGAGAGAGAGAGAGAGAGAGAGAGAGAGAGAGAGAGTGTTTAGTTATACTCTGTAAGCTCATATGTTGAAATCGTTAGAGCATAAACAAGAAAATTATCTTTTAACGCCTGAATTCAATTTGGTGTTGTCGAGGAATGATTTTTAAACAGTGAACCTTTCGACAACTAACCTTTATGAGGTCCTTCCTAAATTTGGGACACTTGGATATCTAGAATTCAATACCACAAATTTGAATAAATGTATCGAGTCTCTGAAGTTCTTTCGAGACAGGTGCCAGTTAAATAAAACTAGATAAGAACTAAAACTACTTTTATACTACTCAATCTTATTCTTGACGCAAATAATTACAGCTGATGATCTTAGGAAGTCTTGTCCTGTGAACATAAACTTAAGTGGAAGCATTATGAGTCGTAATTTTATATTCCTAATATTATTTTTACTATATATAAAAATGCTATTTTTCTGCTCAAGATTAATTAGAATATTTGGCAGTATAAATCATATGATTTAGCATTACATGGACAAGATAATATAACTATTATCAATATGTATATAAATCTTCAATAAAAATAAGGAAAGCTGACGCCTTCAAATATCACCATTGGTTTCAACAGTGCTTTAGCCCAGTCATCCTACTCCTCTTCATCACAACCCCCCCCCCCTCTCCCTGTCCTCTATTCATCAAAGACACAATGTTTATTTTCCTTATTTTGATTTTTTCGTTTCCTCATCCTTCCCTCCTCCCACTACCATGTAACGACCCTTATCCTAAAAGGCCCATGTCCTTCCCATCATTACTCTTTCCTTTGGATGTATCGAAAATGATTCCTTCTCAGTTTACAATGCTCACTAAAGTTACCCTACCAAGAATTTTCCTTTTCTCCTTCCATTCTATCCCCCTATCACTCTCTTTATTTCACCCCTGCATTTATATTCTTTTCATTCTTGTTTTTTTCCTTATTTTCCCCTTGCTAAGCATTGGAAATTCTTTTTCTGGGATATTTCCAAACCTACTTTTTTTTTTCTATGGACCCCGATTCATACATGAACAAGTTTCACCCCAATTCCTTTCCCTTTATTATCTCAAAGCGTTTTTTTCCTTTATCTCTGCTCCCTGTTTTCAAACTTCCAAGCCATTTGCGTTTCCGACCCTTACTCTTACCGTCCGATACCTTATCCTATTTCCGCCTTAGTTTTCCCTCCCCTTTCACATGTTTAAATTGACTTCTGTTTTATTAAGTTATCTTCAATACTTCATTGTTCATGTTAAGCCATATTCACGGGTACTTCCCTTCTATATACTTATTTTCTTAATTATTCTTAATTACTTAATTAATCTATCTATTGAACGTACATTTTTAAGACTACAATATTTTTCGCACATCATCCCCTCTTTCTTTACTAGAGTATAATAATTAGTTCTTCCTTCATGAGTTTTTACACTCATGAGCAAGGAAGTTGTTAATTCCTTCGATTAGCTTTTTCTTCATGCAAATATTTTCTTTCCTAAAATGATTAAATGTCTGGTTTAGCCCTTTCTAATTTAAAATTTACGTCACGTTCTACTCTACTTTCTTTTATTGGAGACAATAACCTGTCTCTATTTCAAACTAAACCCTTTGTTACTATAAGAAAAAACATTCCCTTATAAATCTAAACTTTTTCTCCTCCTCCTCATATCAAAACATTTTGTTCTCAGCGCCAAGAAAATTCTCTCCCAAAACCATCATTGGCCACTTATTTGCCATCACAGGGCCATTCTATCTTTTATGAATATCCTTTTTTTTTTTCTTTTTTATTGTCACTGGCAAAAGGACCACATATTTTTTTCACCACTCACCGTGTTCGCCTCATAGCGTCTTAAGCATCCCGTTCTTTCTGTCCTTGCTTCCTCTAAAGAAGCATCCAAACATGAGCATCGAAATGGTTAAGAGTTTCATTGATGCTTTATCGTGTGTACTTATTCTTAATGTTTCGCTTCGTAATAAAATAAGGCAGAATGATGTGCATTTCGAATGACAAATACACATGCACACACTCGAATATATTTTAACCATTGACAAACATTTTAAGTAGTTATACAGTTTTACTATTAACAGAAGCTATGAAAAAAAAATACTCTTGCCAATGTGCTTTCTCAAAAAATTCTACGGTTAAGGTATTAGAGTTTTTACTCTTATATGCATTTAGCTGACGGGATATAAAGTATTTGTCTTACACAATGGCAGTATTTCCTCGATTTTAAGAAGATCTACCATTGGGTTATGAAATGATGGGCATATTTAGTTCTAATGCACCACACCAGATCTTGTTAACAAATATAATCAATCTCAACCACTGTAACATCTTATTCATTCCTTTATAAAAATTACATATAAATATGACCCGCTTTCTAAGGCAATGAACAACACCCCCCCCCTCCAAAAAAAAAAAAAAAAAAAAAAAAAAGCAATACCTTCGGAAAACTCCCCGTGACAGATCCTTGCAATCAAAGTAAGTCGTGTGTATGCATATAGTTCTTAGGATAACAACGAAATCCCTGAAAACTATTTTCAGTAAAGATTTCCCTCCGAATTATCTCGCTTTTCGGAAATGAGAAACGAAGAAATTTCCCATAAAAACGAAGAGAAGGATCAAGCTCCGTTCTCAGATGTACTTTCCCGCTCTATACTTTGGTGTAAATCCCCCCCCCCCTCACTCTCTCTCTCTCTCTCTCTCTCTCTCTCTCTCTCTCTCTCTCTCTCTCCACCATCCCTGCAATCGTCATCTAGCAATCATGAAAAGCTCGCCAGTTTATAAATTAGTTATCTTACACTTAATACTTAACAGAATAACTAGGCAAATTCCATACACGATTTGTCATATTTATTCACTTAAATCCCTTAGACCTATTTTCATCAGGCCATCAACAATTACGCGATAAACCTTCTCTTGATTTCCCTTTCACTTGTAACAGCATTCAGCTCCCTTTGTTGAATTAACCCCGCCCATCTAGGCTATTTACACGATCCCTATCAAAGCACAATTTATGCAATCACTGAAATGACATGGATTATGCCTTATTACTAAAGCAGAGAGAGAGAGAGAGAGAGAGAGAGAGAGAGAGAGATAGAGAGAGAGAGAGAGAGGAGAGAGAGAGAGAGAGAGAAGGATTTTGGATGTTCAAAACACCCTCCAACAGCTCTTCTCGAATCATCACAAAAATAGTCTTCCATAGGAAAACAATAAACCTGATTTACGATGCCTTCCGCATTTTCAGCAATAGGGCAATCTTATTGGACGCAATAAGGTTATCAGAGCCTGCCAGGATCTTTCCCCTCGAAAATAATAATCCAGGGGTAATGGGGCAAGTTCCTAGGAATAACAGGGAAGTGGGCCAAGTTAGGACGATACTTGTAAGGAGTAAGTAGTAAAGCAAGTTCTTAGGTTACTTATGACAGTGGAATGGGGCAAGCAAGGAAGGTCACTTGTGAGGGTTAATACAGCAGGTTTCTTGGTTACTTATAACAAGGAAATGATACAAGTTACGACGTTACTTGTGATGATAAATAAAGCAAGTTCCTTGCTTACTTATGACGAGGAAATTGGGACAAATTCCACCGTTCCTTAAAAGGGACAATAGAGCAGGTTCCTCGGTTACTTAGGATAATGGGACAAGTTCCGACGTTACTTATGATGGTTAATAAAGCAAGATTCTTGATTACATTTAAAGATGGACTTATGAATGGCAGAGGCAAGAGACAATGACAATGCCATAAAAACTGATCATATATACATATCATCTGCGCCGAACCCCTTTCTCCATTAAACTAGGACCGGGGGGGGGGGCAGGAAATGGCTGCTGATAACTCAGCAGGTAGACTGATAGGCTCCCTAAACCCCTCATCCTTAGCTCACACGAATGGTGAGTTTGCAGACACTATAAGAAATTATTGAGTTTGAGCATATTTCAAACTCCAGTCCAGCCTTTCCAATAGGCTACCCTTTCTTTTTTCCAAAGTAATATAATTAGTTCTCCCTTTATTTTATAATAGAGAAGAAATTGTTTTCAATTCTTTTCGATTATATTTTTCTTGAAGTAAAAATAGTCTTTTCCCAAAATGATCAAATGCCTGCTTTCACCCTTTCTAATTGAAAAATATTTAAGACCTCCAGTTTTTCTTATCATTATTACCAGTTTTGTTAACATTGCATCAGAAAAAGCTCTTCCTATATATATATATATATATATACAGTACATATATATATAATTTTATTTTTGACAAAGTTTCTCATAAGAAATAAAACAGTTCTATAACAATAATTCATCATATGACCCTAGCAATAACCTGTCAATACAAACATCAAAAGTTTGGGTAGAAAGAAGAGAAGGAGTCAGGAAGCAAGCACAAGATGATTCTCGGAAGGCAAATGTCGGAGGATAACCCTACTCCCAAAATATAATAGGATTTAGGAAACCATTGACTATTGTGAAGAGATCTATATAACAAAGAGCTTACATACATTATTTTATTTCTTATCTTTCCTTTGCCGAACACTTATGAATTAAATACTCTTTTCTTGAACTCTGGAGTTTTTCTTGAAATACGTAACACAAGAAATGTTTCACATTCTGTATCATTCGCCCATTCTGTGTAGGTACAAAAGTGGTTTATCTTGTGCTTATTTCAAAATATCAGCGTTATTTATTTATGAATTTTATCCCCATTCTGAATGTGTACAGTTGGACTCAAGAGCCCCTGGTACACCTTGCTCCAAAAAAATTCATCCTGCCACACCCTTACTTCGCGGCGAGTAATGAAAAAGGAAGTATGAGGGAAGATGGCAGAGGTGGTGGTCTGGCTAATCATGGGAACTCGCCCAGTTTTAAGAGTGTGGCTGGGTGTAATTCCTCAGAGCGAGATGTACCAAGAATTCCTGTCTCCAACTGTACAATGTTAAATAAAGTGACACAGCTTGCACCCGTTTGAAACAAAAAAAAAAAAAATACCCAACTCGTATCGGCCAAAAGACCCAGAAAAATATATGTAAAAAGAAAAGTTAAAACATCGACGGATAAAAACACACTCAATAAAACTTTTTCGCGTGACCACGGATAACTGGAGAACCTCATTTAAGAAATTGGAGGAGATCCTTTGCGTCTCAAGGCGAGGTCAATAACTCAAAACTTCTAAAATATATACATGAATAGTTTAAAAAGCAAGGACTATCGCTGCATAGTAAGAGCAAACAATATCTTATTTGTATTACCTCTGCCAAAGAGGTTATAAAAGAGTCAGTTTATTTATTTATTTGTCTGTGGACATCATTAAGTCAAAACTACACGATGGATTTTGACGAAATTTCCACCACAGATGGATGTACTGAAAAGTTCAATGTTCGACCAAAAATCGATGACTTTTAACGAAAAGTCACAAAACTTTCCCGTATGATCTATCAATAATACAAAATTTAAAACGCAAATGGAAGTTCCCTTTATTGACATTATCAAATTCTAAATATATTAACATTAGTTAAAAATAATATCTAACTTGTTGGGTAAAGTTTCTTCTATTCAGATAATACCCAATTTGACTTAATTCAGGAAACACTGAAGACATATTAAACAACACAGAAAACCGGATGGATAGAATAAGAAGGAAACGAAATGAACATAAAAATAAAACAATCTAAATTTAAAGGGGGGGGGGGAGAAATAATATGCGGCCAACTTGAAAATGAGATTCTCTTAATTTCAAGTATGACACGAATGCCATACAACCGCTATTTACTAATTAGTTACGTAGCATGACCAATTTAATAAAGTGGCCTTTGCACACGAAAATAGTATCAGGTTTAGGTTACTAACTAAATTAAACAAACACTTCCAAGTGGCCATCTATGTACTGTATATTGTCCGAGTACACACTGAATTATGGTAATTAACTTACTGTGATATTATACTATTATCCTGAATATTATCATTATTATTACTCGCCAAGCTACAACCCCGGTTTAAAATGCAGAATTCTACAAGGCTAAGGGCTCTAACAGAAAAAGTGTCCGAGTGAGGAAAGGAAATAAGGATATTGTAATTAAACTATATATACAGTAAGTGATGAATAGAGTATTAAAAAAAGTTCTTAAAATTAGTACCAATTATATAATAGATCAGTTATTTATAAACTAAAAATCGAGATTTATGTCAACCTGCCAAAGTACCAGAATTACGCTCTTCGTAATATCTTATCTTATTTTATCAACTGTAATTACGAGTTAAATACAGAATAATATATTAATAACCCTTTACTAAATCTGACCGTAAAGTAATAAGAGATTATAATTATGGTAATAATTTTTAGGTTTGACGTTATTAATACAGCCTAAGAGGGAGACTCAATCACTACTAAATAAGTTTTAACGTGTACTCTAACTTTATTGTAAACTCATTTCTATTGTTATTTTCTCACTTTTTGCTAGCTCTCTTTACCCTTAGCTAGCACTCAATCTATCTCCTCTCCCTACTGCTTAAGCTTACTTGGGATATTTTTCTGCCTCCGACTAAATAGCTTTACAATCCTTCCCACGATCTCCTACTTCCCTGGGACTTGCTCCTATAAAACTTTCTCTTCTACTCGATAGACTCTGTCTATCAACAAATTTCCTTTCGTGGACCTAAAAAGGAGTCTCCCTACCGGCCCCTTCTTCCGTTGTCCACGCCTCTTCTACCCCTTGCTCCCTTGTTGCTTTGCGTGGTGGATGCTAAGGGACACTGCCCCTCATTCAGTTATACGGGCTAATTGACTTGGAATCTGCTTGCAAATTCCAGCCCGTGGGAAGCATGGTGAATAGCCATTACCCCCACCTGGGAAACCATTATCCCAGGCTGCTGTATGAGGATAAACAGTTCTCTTTAACTTCCACCACTTCAGGCCTTACACTAAATATCCTAGTCTATCTAAACTTAACGTAATCAAATATTTAGATATAAAGTAATTAAGACATCATTCATTACATCCCTTTTCGTATTAAGATTACCCAGAGACACCATACTCACAATAATATTACTGCATTTCAAACAATATCCTCTTAGAGGCTGCCCATGGCAAGAGCCCGTGTCTTACACAAGGTAAGGCAATCTTACAGACAGACAGACAGACGCTCCATATTTATGGGCTGTCCAACGACAAGAGCCCGTGTCATGCTATAGGCATGGCAATCTACTCACGACCACTATCGCTACATCTTCAGGGATATGATATGATGATCAAATACTCTTTTATTGTGTTTCATTTTACCTTGAGGCGTCAGTGACCCTGGCAGTTATGACGCCGCCTTGTGTCAATGACCTTAGTAGTTGCGACGCTAGGCAACATAATCAACTTTTCAATACGATCATATGGATGAATTACCTAATATTCTCTCTCTCTCTCTCTCTCTCTCTCTCTCTCTCTCTCTCTCTCTCTCTCAAAATCTAATGGAAAAGGTGAGAGATAAACATGGTTTTTCACTCAGCTTGGGCCTAAATTAGTCTGTGGGGACTTGCTATTCCGAAATAAAAGTCTCCTCCTATCAAAAATCATATATGGTGATAATATATCTCTTAAGGCAGTACTCAAGTAATACCCCTTAAATGTTTACTATTATTCAAACAATCATAAGTTTGTGTTCAATCAATATAATTCCTTTATATATATATATATATATATATATAAATATATATATATATATATATACATATATGAATATATATTTATATGTATATATATATATTAATATGTATATATATATATATATATACTATGTACATTGGATATATATATATATATATATATGTATATATATATAATATATATATAATTGTGATATAATTATGTCATTATATACAAAAATAGAGCCGTTTTTAATAAACTGCCAGAAAAAGGCCTAAAATGTGTCATCATTTTTGTCTGGAGCTTTCATTACCACGCTGCATACTGCATATTGGCAATCTTGTGATATTTTAGTCTAATCCCTCATATCAATTCAAACTGGAAATTGTGACAGACTTGTATAGCTTCGACGTTCATATATATATGTATATATATATATATATATATGTATGTGTGTGTATGTTCATGTATATATATATACATATATATATATATATATATAAACATACATATACAAATATATATATGTATTTATATATATAGTTATACACACAAACATATATATATATATATATGTGTGTGTGTGTGTGTATGTGTGTGTCTGTTCATGTATATATCCACACACATATATACATATATATACACATACATATATATACATATATATATATATATATATATTTATATATATATATGTGATATATATATATATATATATATATTTATATATATACATATATACAGTATATAAACATACATATATATACATATATATGTATTTATATTTATATATATAGTTATACACACAAACACACACATACATATATATATATATATATATAATATATATATATATGTGTGTGTGTGTGTCTGTTCATGTATATATATATATATATATATACACACACATATATACATATATATACAGTAGTTTTATATATATATATATATATACAGTAGTTATATATATATGTATATATATATATATATATATATCTATTTTTTTCAGGGGGAAAAGAAATTACGAAAGGAATAGTCAATGGAGATATTAGATTCGTCTCTTCGAAATAAAAAAAGAAAAAAGGAAAAGAAAAAAGAAGTGAGAAAAACGCAAGACTTCTGTTGGAGCAGAAAGAAATCTTCGGTGAAGACCAGACGATTCTTCTCCGACCCAACGATGTCTTCAGAAGGCTTCACACCATCCCGTTCTCATCCGAGTCTTCATTCACAACTCATAAGAATTTTAACTTTTTTTTTTATAAATACAATTCTATCTATCTATCTATCTATCTATCTATTTATCTATCTATCTACATATTCTATTTATCTATCTATCTATCCATCTTATCTTTCTATATATTTCCTTCGGGGAAAAGAAATTACTAAAGGAATATTCAATGGCAGAATAAGATTCGTGTTTTGGAAAAAAAATTAGGAATACAGAAAAACTTATCTTCTTCAGGAGCAGAAAGTAAGTTTCGGTGAAGACTGAGTGAAGATTTTTCCTAAAGCGAACGAAGAAGTCTTCAAAATCTCGCACTCATTCGAATTATAATCGGAATCAGTTTCAGGAGACGATCTCGAAGCCAACGAAGACGTCTCCAGTCCTCAAAACTCCTTCAATCTCGGAGTTGATATTTCTGCGAAGACCTACTTCGATTTCTTCAAATTATACCTGATCAAAGTCAAGTGATCTGCATTCTGAGTTTTGCAACGACGTTCACAAACAACGCATTGAGAGCTATCAGCCAGTATGGGAAGAAATATCTACTTGGAGGTTCCTCTTCCGAAGACGGGTTTCAAGACCAGCAACCCCAGTTGATGAAACTGGATGGACTACGCCTCATTTTGGGAGGTGGTCTTCTTATGAGGAAATTCTGGGCCGAGGGGGAAAAGAATGAGGCACTCGAGCCTGTCTTGGACCAGGAGGAACTCGACGGAGTTTCTGAGGAGACGGAAGCTGTCATCAGTGGGAAGGAGCCTTTGCTTTCCGGCGAGGAGGAACAGCTGCTGCTGCCAGGAGGCACAGGGAGTATTGTTTCTAATAGAGATGTACAAGTTCAGGTAGAGGCTGAACATCTTACCTCTACTGAACATCTTACCTCTAACAGAGATGTAGAAGTTCAGGTAAAGACTGAACAAGTCTCTAACAGAGATGTAGAAGTTCAGGTAAAGACTGAACAAGTCTCTAACAGAGACGTAGAAGTTCAGGTAAAGACTGAACCAGTCTCTAACAGAGACGTAGAAGTTCAGGTAAAGACTGAACCAGTCTCTAACAGAGATGTAGAAGTTCAGGTAAAGGCTGAACAAGTCTCTAACAGAGATGTAGAAGTTCAGGTAAAGACTGAACAAGTCTCTAACAGAGACGTAGAAGTTCAGGTAAAGACTGAACCAGTCTCTAACAGAGATGTAGAAGTTCAGGTAGAGACTGGACCAGTCTCTAACACAGATGTAACAGTTCAGATGGACGGAGACACCGAGATTGAAGATCTCAGGCTAAAGAATGAAAACATGGCTAAGGAACTTGCCAATAAGCAGGCTGTGATTGAAGCCCATGAAAATCAACTTGCTGATTGCTATCAATCAATTCTAGAGTTGAAAGCGGAGCTGAAAAGGGCTCAGGAGAAAAATGATGTCCAAAATCAGATGGAATCAGCACTTGTGAGAGAGAAGGAAGCTCTGAAACAAGAGCTTGAAGATAAAGTGACTTTGGAAGAAGAAAAATACAATGTAAATAGTTCAGTTGAATGAGGAACTGGAAAAGGCCAAGAAGGAAATCGAGGCTCATGACGAGCTGAAATCGATCCTTCTGGCAGAGAATGAAGATCTCCAAAAATCCAATGAGGAACGAAGCTTCCTTAATGAAGAATTGGCTCTAGAGAAAATCAAACTAGAAAAAGAGCTGATGGGGCTCGTGCTAATGATCAGAAAAGAAGCCAAAGACACCAAAGTCTAGTAGAAGAGCTGCAGGGGGAGATTTCTTAAGCTCTAGTACAAAATCATGAGCTAAAGGATGCAGTGTTCACGAAAACAAACAGGAACGAAGGTCTTCGGGAACAACTGGAGAACAAAGTTAAACGAGAAAAGAATTTGAACGGTAAGACTGTTCGAATGACCAACATAAAAGATCAAATGAAGAAAGAATTGTCCGCAGCGAAGGATGTCATCTGTTCACTGAAGAAGGAACTTCAGAAGAGAGATTTGGAAAAAGGTTATAAAAGAAAAAGGAATGGGTGGCGTTGAAAGGTGTAAAACTGCAGCAGAAGATGACAATAAAGGAATCGTTGTGAAGGAAGAAAAACAAGAAGGAGAAGACGGACCCACAAGACAACTTTTGATAAGGAAACCAAAGAAGAAGAAACCAAAACGGGACAAGGATGACACCTCAAAATAGAGTTCAAAGAGTATCTAATGCTAAAAAGATGACACCTCAAAATAAGAGGTCAAAGAGCATCTAATCCTAGAAGGATGGCACCTCAAAATAGAGGGCAAAGAGCATCTAACGCTAGAAGGATGGTACTCTCATCATAGAGGTCAAAGAGCATCTAATAGTAAAAGGATGGCACATCAAAATAGAGGTCAAAGAGCATTTAATTCTAGAAGGATGGCACCTCAAAATATAGTTCAGAGAGCATCTAATGATAGAAGGATGACACCTCAAAATAGAGGTCAAACAGCATCTAATTCTAGAAGGATGTTACCTCACTATAGAGGTCAAAGAGCATCTAATGCTAGAAGGATGACACCTCAAAATATATGTCAAAAAGCATCTAATGCTAGAAGGATGGATGGCACTTCAAAATAGAGGTTAAAGAGCATCTAATGCTAGATGATGGCACCTCAAAATAGAGGTCAAAGAGCATCTAATGCTAGAAAGATGACACCTCAAAAAATAGAGGTAGAAGAGCATCTAATGCTAGAAGGATGACACCTCAAAATAGAGGTCAAAGAGCATCTAATGCTAGAAGTATGACACCTCAAAATAGAGGTCAAAGAGCATCTAATGCTAGAAGTATGACACCTCAAAATATAGGTCAAAGAGAATCTAATGCTAGAAGGATGACACCTCAAAATAGAGGTCAAAGAGTATCTAATGATAGAAGGATAACACCTCAAAATAGAGGTCAAAGACCATCTAATGCTAGAAGGATAACACCTCAAAATAGAGGTCAAAGAGCATCTAATGCTAGAAGAATGACACCTTAAAATAGAGGCCAAAGAACATCTAATGCATGAAGTAAGGCACCTCACAATAAAAGTCAAAGAACCTTTGATAATAGAAGAAAGCCGCCTCAAAACAGAGGTCAAAGATAATATAATGCTAGAAGTATAGCACCTCAAAGTAGAGGTCAAAGAACCTTCAATCCTAGAGGTAAGGCATCTAGAAATGGAGGTCAAAGGACCTCTAAAACTAACTTATGATCTTATTGAATTTTAGATGCACAAAATAATTGCTAACATGTTCATTGAAAATTGCAGTGAAAAGATTTCATGAAATGTTTTCATCATATACGTATCAGAATTTGACCTAGTTCTAAAAGTTTCTAGTTAACATGTTTATTGAAAAGTACATCAAAATTTACTTCTGATTACCAGAAAGCTTTAAAAGATTTTATCTTTTAAATTCTTATTAAAAGGGAAGGCTATACGAGCGCTCCACTGATTTCCCCCCCCCCTCTCTCTCTCTCTCTCTCTCTCTCTCTCTCTCTCTCTCTCTCTCTCTCTCGTAACATGAATAAAAGCGACACTCAGCTAATCTTATTACTTTTCCCCCTTTAATCGAAGTACCACCTGTAATTCAAACTCCCATTCACATACCTGCAAGAGAAGATTGGATTGTGTAAGCAATATTGTTATTTGATCAACACTTTCCAACAGTTAGCGACAACATGCAAAGTGAAATTAGGAATGGAGATTCAAAGCCTATTTAGAAAGTTACCCAACAAAACCCGTTTTGGACATTTAAGAAACTCCAGGACCATAAATGCATATTTTCAATTTGAGTTCAGTAGCTAAGAAAAATGCTAAATGAAAAACTGGCTAAATCATAGCTACCTTTATATGGATTTTG
>NC_090727.1:89408905-89417729 GCF_036898095.1 Palaemon carinicauda | reverse complement strand
GTCCTTCCGACATCATTGAAATTGGCAGCCATTTGCAGAATCGACAACTCACAGTATCATATTTGAATGAATGAATATGGATCGAAGTCCAGAGGCATTGCACTGCAACATATACATAATAGACTCCAGAGATATGTCAGTTGCATACTGCCAGATGCAAGTTGTTGAATTTATCAGGTTTTCGAAGATATTAAGGACGCTTTCGATCTAATGACCGCTTCTAATGTGGCTTGATTATGCTAATGACTTCAATAATTGTTTCTTATGGCAATGAAAATGACCACATCATATAGCCATTTATGAGTCTTTTTTTTATTTCTTCTCCAAGGGATCAATATAAAAATATTTGCTATTTTTTTCGATTTTTAATTTCGTCTCCCAAGGGATCCACAGCATCATGTTTGGAAAACAAATTAAGAAGTTATGCCAATACCAATTCCGGTTTAGATATGAGCTGTCCCTTGCGCAGTGGTACCCGATATTCTCTCTCTCTCTCTCTCTCTCTCTCTCTCTCTCCTCTCTCTCTCTCTCTCTCTCTCTCTCTCTCTCTCTCTGGTACATATACATATATATATATATATATATATATTATATATATATATATATATATATATATATATATATATATACAGTATATATTACATGAACAAAGCTGTATGTAATTTTTTTTTCTATTCTCAAGACTCTTTAGTACATTTTTCATCTCGGCCTTGAAGCTTAATCAACCTGTAAAATCCAGATTTAAACAGTTGTTTTTTCATTCTTATTTGTCAGTCTTTCTATGTTGTGGTCATCAAACACAAGAGATATAAAAATTTATAGGTAAATCGCGTTTTTTGCGGGAGTAATTTTCATCTTTTTGAATCTTATACTGTTATTCTAATATTGCCGTCTATTTCATTCTTTGAATTCAGTTGCGTATTTTCACACCAATAACGTGGACAGTGTGGTATGGAGTTTTTTTCTGGTTTAAAACCATATTCTTTTTAATCTTATCTATTTTCAGTCGGAAAGACTCTGAAGTTATAATAAAATTATAACACCTATATATATATATATATATATATATATATATATATATATATATATATATATATTATTTCTTGTCACGCTGAGAGGCATTGCTAAACTTATGACCACTTGGTCTCTCTCCGTTCCTCAGGGGGGTTGGGGAGGAAATTAGTTATATCCTGGTGAGAGGGGCTACCCCGGTGTTGTAGTTAGGAAAGGAGGAGGGTGTGGGAAGGGTTGAATCTACGTTTGTGTATATCTATCTAAACATTTGGCCATCATTTTTGACGGGTGGCGTAAACTAGTATTAATATAAAGGGAACAAAGATTCCATCTCGGCCATGTAATTTATTAATAGGAAATTGACGATGACATCCCTGCGGTGTCTAGTTCGATCCTCCCCTTTTTCGTACCATACCTTGAAAGGTTTTATGTTGTTTGTGTGGCGATGCTGTCGCTCTGCTTGTCTCTTGTAGATCTGATGGAGGCTGTGTTTTTTCGGGGAAAAGGTTTTCTCGTCCTTTTACGTCATATTTCAGACATGTGTTGCTAAAAGAAGCAAACAATATCCTGTGAAGGAAACTTGGGATCCTTACCGAATTCATTCGTCTTTTCTCTTGTGATATTCCCCGGGGAAAAGCCTGTGGGAGTGTTTGCTTTTATGCTTCCGAGGGTGAGATGAAAATATGCATGTGCTTGTTTTTGGGTCTACCCTAAAATTAGTATATATATATAATATATATATATATATATATATATATATATATATATATACATATATATATATACAAAAACAACAACAACAAGTAATAGAACTGTTTCTAGTCCACTGCAGGACAATGGCCTCAGACATGTTAGTTCATGTCTGGGGCTACTAGGCTAGTTTCCATCACCACGCTGGCCATTGCGTATTAGCGATGGTGGGAGATTTTCGTCTGATCGTTCACAGCAAACCAACCTAGTATGGGTGTCTCCGACTAGTACAACTTTGCTGATCATGGCGATACACAAACCCTTTCACCACTTTAATGTATCCCCGATCATGTGTATATAAAGGATTTCAAATCTAAGCTGGAATCATTGTATTAAAAGACATTATCAATTGAGGTCGAGTTGATTACATTTCATATTGCAGCCCTTCAAGATATGTTTTTTGTATGTATTTTCGTAGGCAATTGTTCATTCAAAATTAATATATATTTTCTCTTATTCAATTACAATGATACACATGATAAAGTGTAAGTGCAGAGATTGGACTTTTTAAGCTTTTAGCCCAAGCGCCCTTTTTTCTTCTTATTGGAGAAAACAAATATTACAGAATGTTTATAAACGTTTCATGTTGTTGTTTTTTTTCGAAAATGTTTAAATTTTTCCTTCGTTTTGCAAGATTTTGTTGTAAAACTCCTTTTCTGATCGGTTTATCGATACAGTTTCCATTAGTGACCCACAAATTTATCTGGCCTTTTCTTCCTATCATTTTTTTGTGACGAACTGAAGGCCATAATATATATTTCCATTTTAGGGAAATGAGGTGAAACGGAGGGGGGGGGGGGGAGAGGAGGCTTTTTCGATTTAGTGATCACATCCGTCTTTGCATTATTTATTAGATCCCCATAACTAGCTTTATGGAAACACTTTTAAAGGATGGGGTCTCGCGTAGAGATAGAGGTCAACTACATAAAGTTTTTACATGAGCGCCCAGCCTGTCAATCTTACCATTCTCAAAATATTATTTATTTGCTAGAAAGAATTCTTAATATTTAAAACGGTGGGTAATTAATTGATTTTGGGAAGTCTGACGCTGGAAGGAAATTGATGGAAATTAATACCTACGGTATCCATTTGAAAGTGCGCATCATGTTAATAAAAAGGTATTTTTTGGCTGTCATTTTCAAGTTGTAAGCTACGGTAAAACATACCATCTTGTGTGCAACACTAATTGCATCTTACTTAGATCTTCATTCCATGTGAATAATGACCACATCACTTAAATTATGGTCAGTAGGTTTTCTCTCGAAAATTGTGGGTGAAATCTGCTGAAGGGGATGACGCTCTCTCTCTCTCTCCTCTCTCTCCCTCCTCTCTCTCTCTCCTCTCTCTCTCTCTCTCTCTCTCTCTCTCTCTCTCTCTCTCTCTCTCTCTCTCTCTCTCGTATGTTTATTAAATTTCTATTACTGTGATATTTAGCATATTTTTCCATATCGGTTTTACATCTAGTGAAAATGAAGAGCAGCCAGTTTAAGTTATTCAAAAATTATTCAAGGAAAGCCAACATTTACATGTACCATATTTTCGCTGAACCTTTATAAACAAATTTTCATAAAATATATATGCATATATGTGTGTGTATATATATATATATATATATATTTATATATATATATATATATATATATATATATATATATTATATATATATATAAATATATAGTTACTGGAAAGCTTATTCTAAACGCTTCAATATCACTGCAATAAGCAGAATACTATTTGTGTGTCCAGTCTTCTAAGAAAAATGTGAATAAACATAACAGAATAGAAGCAAAAACAACAAACAACTGAGGACATACACAGTGTATCAATAGTTTTAAGCAATTATCATACAATACCTTGATCGAGACATACCAAGAAGTATACACAAAACTTGTAAGAATATTTCAAGAGATCATTCCACCTCAGATAAAAATAATGTGATCTTTTTTTTCACTTGACTCAGATAAGCGATTAAAATCTCTCTGTAGAGATAATGAGATTCTTCAGGTTTCTTTTGAAAGATAATAGGGATAAAACAGATGTTAAATTCTCATGTGGAAACTTTTACAAAGGCTTCAATATTACTCTATTTGTATGGAAATTGGAAAAATTGTCATCTTCCTTTAAAAGGAATTTCGAAGCTTAATATGCGGTTATAATGAAAAGGGATTCTTCATAATTTTCAGAAAAAAAATAATAATTAGAAGTATTTTTATATATAACATACATATGTGTGTATTCGTATTCAATATACGTATGTATACGCACACTTACACACACATACACACACACACACACACACATATATATATATATATAGATATAGATATATAGATATATATATATATTATATATATATATATATATATATATAAATTATATATATATTTTATATACACATATATGTGTGTGTATGTATGTGTATATATATATACACACATTTTTTAATGTACATATATAAGCTACCATAGACAAACCATACAGGTATATTATATAAGCCTCTTAAAGAGCAATTATATTTATATAATTTTATATTCATTCATGCAATACAACCGGACAATTTCTTCGTCCTTTTTTTGTAAATCGTAAACCTAAACTGATTTCCAAGATGGAGGTAAATTGATTAATTATCTCGTGTGTTATGACTTTGGGCGAAGGGGAGCTCGCTTTGATGATTTCGGATCTTTATGATGACGTCAGAAGAGGCGTTTTAATTAGAATTTTGGATAATGTCGGCATTTTGAGATCAGGAGCACAACAGCCTAATGAGTTACTCCGAATTTTGTCGAAGGGTTTAGAAATAATAATCATGCGTACTGTAACAGCTATCAAAATTCCAAAATCGTTAAAATCCATATATTTGGATGTGTTTATTTATAAATACATAAAACTTTATTAGGAAAGATTATATGTTTTAGAATGGTTTAGATTAATGGTTTATGGTTCTTCTTCTTCTCCACCGGTATCCCTACACGGTTTGCCCGATGCGTCCCCTCCAATGCTTTCCACCAAAGGCATCCTCTTCCACCAAACCTCTTCTCTCCATATCATCCTTCACCTTACCTCGCCATCTAATTCTCTGCCTCCCCTTTCTATCTCCACTAACCCCTGCTAATAGATCCCCCTCTATAATGTTCATAGTATCTCATTCATTCCCTGAATCGCTATACGGTATTACATAAATTTGTTATTTTTCATTTTCACTTCTGTTTGAAATTAGATTTAAATTTTTCTTAGGTCTCTCTCTCTCTCTCTCTCTCTCTCTCTCTCTCTCTCTCTCTCTCTCTCTCTCTCTCTCTCTCTCTCTCTCTCTCTCGTTATGGCAGTATATTCCCTTTCTTGATTATAAAAACGGGAATTCTAGGAACTCAGGTTCTATGAAGAGGCTCAGAAGTGTCTTGGGATTCTTGTAGTCGTCCCGAATTCTATTTAGATCTCTGGGTTACAACATTTTCATACCTTGATGTCTCTGCAGTATTGATATTCAAAGGTTAATGGTATATGGTTTCAGTTTCAGTTTCATCAGAAAAAATGCTCACCAGAACGTCAGCCGGGTTACCCCAATCCCCCTCTGTGGTTTCCAATCACGGCAGTGGCCTCCCCAGCAAACAGCTTTAACTCACGATACCCGGCAATGATCAATTTGGAGATTGAAGTTGCATAGGTTAAGTAATGATGATAAGAATAGAAATCTGCCTATAAATTCTGGCGAAGACTTTTATAAATCATCAAGTGATTAACCATCCACACTTTTCGCTATCTTTTAGGATATTAATCTTCCGAAAACTTGAAATGTACACGACTACATCGTAGATTGCTCGGAGAGTTACTCTGAAGGGGGTGGGGAGGGGTGTTAAACTCGTAGTCCTACGAATAAAATTTTATTTTTATATTTTTTTTTTATACTTAGTAAGGTATTCTGGTAGCTGGGGCATTTTTCTCTACGCATCTGTTCCTGTGTCCGCTAAGAAAACACTTTCCCTGACATAACCCTATCCTTTGATCTGTCAGAGAAGGTCTCTCTAGATTATTGGAATTATACCCTTTTTGCATCACAGGTTTTATAATTTTTCCACAGAAGAAGGCATGTCTAGATTCGCGGTTTTACGTCCTTTTTGCATCACAGAAGTTTTTTTTTTCTTTTACTAATACTGTTATCTTCTTTAACTTCTATCAATCATCAGTAGAGGGTGTCTCTTCATCAGAGGCTGCAAGAGGCCAAGTGGAAATGGAAGCTTTGATTTGGGTGGCAGTGATGCTAATTGATTGTGCTCTCAGTTCCTTTGAGAGAGAGAGAGAGAGAGAGAGAGAGAGAGAGAGAGAGAGAGAGAGAGAGAGAGAGAGAGAGAGAGAGAGAGAGAGAGAGAGAGCTTGTGTTAATATTTCAGTGGCATCACCTCAGAAATAGTTACTGTATTTGGTTTTTAAGATATTTATTTTGGTAGTATCTAACTTTGTTTTTTTTTTTCTAATTTCTGTAATTTATGTGATTTAGAATACAGGCTAGTTTAGATATTATTTTATTATTATTATTATTATTATTATTTTTATTATTGTCACCACCATTACTTGCTAAGCTACAACCATAGCTAGAAAAGCAGGATGCTACAAGGTGTCGACTCTCTCTCTCTCTCTCTCTCTCTCTCTCTCTCTCTCTCTCTCTCTCTCTCTCTCTCTCCTCAGTAAAAACAGAACTTCATGGAATTCATCTTGTTTGAGAAAGCTCAGAAGTGTCTCAGGATTTTCTCAGACGTTCAGAATTCTATTTACATCTCTCGGTTCCAGCTGTGTGTATTTTCTTTGTTTTTTCCTTGATGTCTCTTCAGTTTTGATTTTCGCTGGAGATACTGGAACGTTAGATTTTTATGTCCTACTAAGCTTTCGAAAGACATTGCTCATGTCTGTAGGCAATTTTAGTACTCGTGAATAACATTTGAGTAAAATAATTGAAGATCGCATATGCTAAGGTTGCAGGTTGGCTAGTAATAATGAAAATAACGATAATAATAAGAGGAATGTGGGTGATAATGATAACATACTTGAAGGAAGGGAACTCAAGATATTATTCATTGTGAGGCGTGGATTAATGTAAGACTAAACTGCTGGACTTCACAATTTTAGATTATATTGAAGACATTTTATAAGGAAATATTTGGCTGGGAAGACATGTCTTTACGATGTGTGTTCTGAGAAAAAAAGTATTTGTGACAAGAGGCCAAGTTTCACCACAATTGGCTCGCATCAGGATTTATTGGTAATAAATCAGTCCCCACCATAGAGGAAATGTAGTAAATCGTGATTAGATGGGGGTTTAATGATATATTTGTTTGATATGTCTTAAACCAACTCTCTCTCTCTCTCTCTCTCTCTCTCTCTCTCTCTCTCTCTCTCTCTCTCTCTCTCTCTCTCTCTCTCTCTCTCGATGAAGGGTTCACCGTCATAATGGAATCTGAACATTTTTAGAATTTTTTTTTCTTTCTTGTTGTAATATGCTATTTTACCATTATATCTGTGACTTTTATTTTATACACCCACCGGCTACACCAGCAGCGATAATTAATGTAATATAACTAATTTACGTCAAAATACACATTAATATTTAGAGCAGTTGAATAAGTCTATTTTATTTTTTGATATATGTTTTTGTTGAATATGCTATCGACATAAGTGGCAACTTTTTCGTACGCTCTATTGATTATCTTCCTCATTTTTCTCTCTTTTTTTTTGTGTAAATGTCTTGTCTACCACAATCTTTTTCTTCTTTTTTACTCTGTATATGTATGTATCTTTGCCAATATGTTTCCCCTACCATTTTCACCTTTATATTATTAACAATCATTATAGAGTTTTTTACTGTGATTCTTAAAACCTGGGTCCCATTTACGCCACCATCACTAGGGAGATATTATTATTATTATTATTATTATTAAATGCTAAGCTACAACCATAGTTGGAAAAGCAGGATGCTATAAGCCCAGGGCCCCCAACAGGGAAAATAGCCCAGTGAGGAAAGGAAATAAAGAAAAGTAAAATATTTTAAGTATAGTAACATTAAAAAAAAATATTTCCTATAAAAACTATAAAAAAAACTTTAACAAACCAAGAGGAAGGGAAACTAGATAGAAGTTTGCCCGAGTGTACCCTCAAGCACGAGAACTCTAACCAAAGACAGTGGAAGACCATGGTACAGAGGTTATGGCACTGCCCAAGACTAGAGAACAATGGTTTGATTTTGGAGTGTCCTTCTCCTAGAAGAGCTGCTTACCATAACTGAAGAGTCTCTTCTACCCTTACCAAGAGGAAAGTAGCCACTGAACAATTACATTGCAGTAGTTAACCCCTTGGGTGAAGACGAATATTTTGGCAATCTCAGTGTTGTCAGGTGTATGCGGACAGAGGAGAATCTGTAAAGAATAGGCCAGACTATTCGGTGTCTTTGTAGGCAAAGGGAAAGAACGGTAACCAGAGAGAAGGGTCCTATGTAGTACTGTCTGGCCAGTCAAAGGACCCCATACCTCTCTAGCGGTAGTATCTCAACGGGCAGTTGGTGCCCAGGCCAACCTACTACCTAGCAATTGGTCCGGGTTGTATCAACAACCTTGCTAAGTCGTTTCTTCCTTCCAGATGTGACTGTTGCCATCCAACATTTACAAAGCGTCCTTTCCGCTCTTAGCTGCCTTACCTCTTAGCCGTCTACTTTACCTCTGTTCCCACTTCCTTCCTTCCATGTTACTGTCCAACATCTAACTTATACTTCATGGTGCTACTATGCCGCCGCCCTCCCCCCCCCCCCCCCATGCCCATCTCGATTTTGAGTGGTCTCCTTGGTTCCAGTACGGGCCATGGGGACCAATTCTGTAAATCCCATTTCAATAGTATTGCAGATATAGAATTTTTAGTTTCCTTAAACTTATTTCCCACCCACCCCCTTTTCACCCACTCCTTGTTACCAAAGGCTTTTGGTGTGTATCCTCTACTCTACTAGATAGATCTTTATCATCAATGACAATTGATGCTATGACGCTAGATAATTATCAATTATATTATGAAGTTGAAATTAGTT